>NW_009217456.1:65241-88293 GCF_000690835.1 Fulmarus glacialis
AATAATATAAACATATTAGCTAACTACACTTCATTATATTCATTTTTTAAATAAAAACATTTCTTCACTGAAGACTAATGATAGGCATTCATTCTGCAACGAAGTAGAATGGCCATCACAGCAATAAAAAACCACAACCATAGCCTTGTGCATCTTCTTTCATTTTTCTAGTCGTCTTTTTGTCCACCTGACAAGCCATCTGCCAGCGGAGCTTTGTAGTGGAGTACCTAAAACCCTCATGACTATTACACAAGCAACCATTTTTCTCCTATGTAAATGTTCCTACTTCAGTAAGGACTATACAAGTCCTCAAGAAAAATGTCCTTGTTGAGAACAAGATCCCCTTCAAAGAGAGATTTTGGCAATAGTAAAGAACAACACAGGGAGTAAACTGATGAGATAAAAGAGACAAACAGACAAAAATAGGAAAGATTTGGAATTTCCTTGGAAAAGAGGCTTCTGCTTTTCTAACAAGGCGACATACACCTTGGAATAAGCATCTGCTAGTTACAAATGCCAGAGAAGAGAAAAGTGAGTAATTAAGGTATCCACAAACAGAATATAGAATAAATGTGGGAGAAGAAAACATGACTTTTTCTGGTCCAGTACTACACTATTTAAATTTACAGTTTCGGAAGTACCTGTTCCAGTGCCTGGCTTTCAGTGCGTTACGTGGCCATGCAAAGGAGGCTCTCTGCATCTCACGGGAGGCACGAGCCGAGGCAGCTTGGCTGGAAGGTAGAACTGAAACCCTCAAAAGAAAGGTCTAGGCCAAAGCAACTCATTTCACAAGATGCAATGAGAGAGACTCTGGTAACGATTGTTCGCTGATACTCGGTTCTGATGTTTTTCTTAAATCATAGAATCATAGAATCATAGAATCATTAAGGTTGGAAAAGCCCTCTAAGATCATCAAGTCCAACCGTCAACCCAACACCACCATGCCCACTAAACCATGTCCCTAAGCGCCTCATCTACATGTCTTTTAAATACTTCCAGGGATGGTGACTCTACCACTTCCCTGGGCAGCCTGTTCCAAGGCCTGACCACTCTTTCAGTAAAGAAGTTTTTCCTGATGTCCAGTCTAAACCTCCCTTGGTGCAACTTGAGGCCATTTCCTCTCGTCCTCTCGCTTGTTACTTGGGAGAAGAGACCAACCCCCGCCTCGCTACAACCTCCTTTCAGGTAGTTGCAGAGCGCAATGAGGTCTCCCCTCAGCCTCCTCTTCTCCATGATACAAAACAGCTTATAATGCTGTCACCGTGGCAAGTCTACAACTGTTCCCACGGTATTGCTGAATTACCTCGTTTGCTCCTTCTGAAAACCAAAAAAATGACATGGGATATCTCATTTCAGACAGCAGCCCCTTCCCTTCATGCAAACTTGTCGTAAGTTTGGTGGTCTCTTCTCTGCCAAAACCATACCATCTCCATACATGTAAATATTTTTCCCCTGGCTGTGAAAATATCGTATTACCAGAAGACCAATTTAATTGGGAAGACACATTGTTAAAACTGTATTTGATTGTAAATTCTTGGTGTTCTTTAAATACGAAATTCCACCTAAAGTAAATGTAAAGTGGCAAGTGGAAAGACACCTTATGTGAAAAAGAAATGTTGCCTTACAGAGCAGAGGAGGAGATAAAAACCTACTGTATATGTAGAAGGTGATGTTCTGGTGCTAATGTAATCTAATGTAACTGAGAAGCAGAAAGCAGGGGGAAAGATGAAAATTCCAAACTCTCCAAAAATTTTCTCTCTTCTGATTACTGTTGCCTGCTCTAAAAGTAAAGCTTTTATTTTGAGAAAGCGAGGGTAGGGAGAAAAAGGAAGGCAAAAAAAGGCAACACAGCAAAAGAAGAATTTTACTTTCAAAAATTGCAAAATCATCTACTTTTCATTTTTGCAACAGATTCTGTAGACCTAGCCAAATTCTGTGCTTAGTTAAAAACAGAACAAGTAAAAATAGATGCTGGAAACCAGGCAAGATACCACAAAAGTGAAGCCAAACAATGAATTAATATAAAATCATGGGATATGCTTTGTGAACGATAACACTGTGGAATAACTCGGGATGATTTATCACCAAAATAAAGTTGGTCTTCCTAGAATGCATCAAATAATAGTGGTTGCTGGTACTGATGTGGTGCAGTTGAACTTAATAGATTTTTTTTTTGGTTAAGGGAAGACGTTTCCATACCCTACCAGTAGCTCATGCAGGCTATCAAGTACCTCACTGTATTCTGATATTTCATGACAGCAGACTTTAAACTAATTCTTGTGAGTGTGCTTGATGTTAAATTTTATTACTGCTATCAACCTGACATTAACATTTTCATTAGGCATTTTGAGATTTTGTGAACTATGCTTTCTGCCACTCATCCAAGATGCTACATTAAAACTTTCAAATTTTGATGGCAAGAAATTATAATAGAAAAGAAATTCAAATGGTCAAAGAAAGCTTAAGATATAAGCTACTTTCTGTGTTTTACTTATCCTCTCTTTTGCCAGTTTTTCTATGCTAACTTCCTTACGGATTATTCTTTCTTTTGGCAGTTAAAGTGAGCTCACTTCTCAAAAATAATGAAAAAGTAAAACTAAAAAGATATCCCTCTTTCATACAAATGTCTGGAAGCTGGCACTATTGGTAACCACAGAAGCCCCATTTACATACGCAACTGTGAAGAGCTCTGCACAGCACTGGGTCATTCCACTTGGATGATGAAAAGCCGCTTCAGCTGCTGTGGCTGTTTGCAGGTGTGTGCTGGTTTTGGCTGGGACAGAGTTAATTTTCTGCATAGTAGCTGGTATGGGGCTGTGTTTTGGATTTGTGCTGGAAACAAGTGTTGACAACACAGGGATGTTTTCGTTACTGCTGAGCAGTGCTTACACAGAGTCAAGGCCTTTTCTGCTTCGCACCCCACCCCACCAGCGAGCAGGCTGGGGGTGCACAAGGAGTTGGGAGGGGACACGGCTGGGACAGCTGACCCCAACTGACCAAAGGGATATCCCATACCATATGACATCATGCTCAGCATATAAAGCTGGGGGAAGAAGAAGGAAGGGGGGACGTTTGGAGTGATGGCATTTGTCTTCCCAAGTCACCGTTACGTGTGATGGAGCCCTGCTTTCCTGGAGATGGCTGAACACCTGCCTGCCCATGGGAAGTAGTGAATGAATTCCTTGTTTTGCTTTGCTTGCGTGCGCGGCTTTTGCTTTACCTATTAAACTGTCTTTATCTCAACCCACAAGTTTTCTCACTTTTACCCTTCCGATTCTCTTCCCCATCCCACCGGGGGGAGTGAGCGAGCGGCTGCGTGGGGCTTAGTTGCCGGCTGGGGGTAAAACATGACAAGGGGGTTAAGAAAGGAGCTTGCAAACCTCTAGAAATACGGCAGAGAAGGAAACCTCCAACGTTAAGTGCTGTACAAGACAGTCTAAGCATGCTCCTGTGTTCATACACACATAATGCCTCCTGGTCAATTTTAGCATTTGTTGTGTCACTGGGATTTAAATAGGATACTTTGTGGGGACTGCCAGGATTTTGCTCTACTCCCACTCATGCCAACAAAAAGCAAGGCCCAGGCCTCAATTAAGCAAATACTTTCTACAATTTCTATTTTAACTACACCTCCTAAGTTAACAATTTGTTCCACATTAAATGACAAGATTATGTGTTACTGTGCAAGACAACACAATAAAGGTTTGCCGTATCAGAAACCTCATAGGATAAGCTCATAACAGTTTCTGCCCCCAAAACGTGAATCAAAAAAATCCCAGAACTATGAGTTTGATTTCATCCACCAAAGTTAGTATTTTCTAGCAAAAAGCAATCTACCAAATGCATTCAAAAACGGAACATGGCTCTCAAGTTGTAGAGACTACTATGGTCAGTAGTGACCTTTTTTCCCATTTAATCCACAGAACTCCCACTGGTGTTAATGTGCACCAGTGAATATTGAATATACTCTCATCTCTACCTATAAGCATAAAGGCAGCCAGCCTAGGTCAGGATCTTGTTTCTGACAGTGGCCAAAAGGGACGTGCACGGAAGAGATCACAGCAGGGTCACTATATAAAATACGTTTTCCAGTGCTTCCCATTCTGCAACTGAGGGACCTTCTTCAGCTGAGGCAAACATGGTTTCTACACACATCATGGATATAGCAAGAATTTCTCTTCTGGGCACTTTTCCAGTCTCTCCTCAATTCCACGTGAAGTGATAGCATCCACAGCAACTGTCAGAAAGGACTTCCCTAGCTTCCATAGGTATTCTGTGAAACCCTCCATAAATGAGTCAGCTGTTAATTTCATTTGATGCTCGTTAATTCCTGTATCTGAAAATGTGGAGAACGACTACCTTCCCATGAAACGTATGATCTTACACAACCCCATCATACCAGCTCTTTGGTAGTCCTTATTTCACACTGATGAACCTTATTCAGGTTTTGTTTAATTGGGGGAAACTGTTCCGTACTTTTCCAGAATACACAAGGAGAACTTAGAAATCTGACCTTAATTCACAAACTCACTTGAGCATCTGCAGTGCTAGAAACACGAAGTTTAAAATAACAGTTCAATGTTATATTTTAACAGTTGGTATGTTCCAAGCTTTGAATCTCTTAAATCCTCCAAAAAATCAAGTAAAATTTATATTAGTGCCAAAGAAATTAAACTGAACTCCAAAATGGGTGAGGGTTATTCATTGCAATGCAAGTTATTGGATGTGGCATCACAGAAATCTCTTAACATGATTAGAATAGAATTCTGTATTATACAAAAAATTATAAGTAAGGGGGTGTTAGTTTTCTTGGTGTATGAAACAGAACTGAAGTTGAATGATCCTTTCATTATTTTTTCAGTTTCATTATCCCTGCACCAATAATAAAATTAAATAAAATAGTTATTGTTGTTATTTCACAAGTTAGTATGACAGCCTGTCTCTTTAAATTAATTCTGGAGGACAGAGGATAACAAGCTTTTTCAGTTCTGACCACAGTTCTGATTATGAAACCCACTTCAAATAGCCTCACAAACCCAAATATTAATATAAGCAAATCATTTCACTTCTCTTGGCTCACGATCTCTGATGTGGATCTGTTAAAAATGAGTAGCACTTTCATGAAATTTTTTCATGCAAGCTATAACGCAAGACAAATTGAAATCTTGAAAACTTCTCAAAATACACAGAAACGAGATATCTGTCTGATGAATATGAAAAACAAGAAGCAAAGTTTTAAATCTGGAGACTGACATAAAAAGAAGAATATATAGGGTTAATACTGGTGTAGACAGCAGCTAGTAGGTGAATAGTCTCGCAAAAAACCTGAGAATATACCCAAACTGTGAGTAATTGCATAATGGCTTCACTATTTACCTTATTCAATTATTTATTCACTTTGCACTGAAAGCATGGATGTTGCCTAATTATTAAGAAAGCAAAGAGACAAACAGCAC
Organism: Fulmarus glacialis; assembly: GCF_000690835.1. Taxonomy (NCBI): domain Eukaryota; kingdom Metazoa; phylum Chordata; class Aves; order Procellariiformes; family Procellariidae; genus Fulmarus; species Fulmarus glacialis. The sequence goes on from NW_009217456.1 coordinate 70,698, forward strand.
ACAACATCAGTTGATTACATTTTACATATCCAGTTGCATTCTTTACATAAATATAAATTGCTTAATTGGCTAATTCAGTAGACCTTAATGTGCCACTGCTGTAAAGGTGGTCAACAGCAACCTTCTTGGCAATTATATGACAGAAAAACAGAACAGGCTGCAGATGAGGCATTAATCACTTCAGTTTATCCTTTTGTCCTGTCTTTCATCCTGTCTGTGTTGGGGGGAAAAAAACAGGAAGTTAAATATAATGTTCTGAACTTATTTTAATAATACCACTTAGAATTTAACATGATAAGCAGTAGTCCCTATTCCAACTTAAAACTGCCTTTCTTGAAACTAGGCTTTGAAATGTTCATGTATTTTCTTGCTGTACACTCTGCACAACAGCCTCTCTCTTTTATAAGGTTACACTTACTCACATATGCAGAAGAGTATGTATGTTAGAGAAAAAAATATTAGCAAGAGTCTCTTATGTATTGAAACAATCAATCGTGAATTAAGTTTTTTAAAAAAACTAGTAACGTTTTATGACAGCAGATGATCTGATCTGATGACATGTTGGCATGGCTGCAGGCACCCTACCAAGTGTAGCAAAGGAACAAGAACTGAACATTGTGGAGGAATGATGCACTTCCCCATCAGGGGCAAAATGAGAAAGCCAGTTGTCCATAAAGCAGTAGCAGACTGTCTGAATCATTCTAGCTTTGCGTTAGTAGTTTTCCAAATTTGTTTGCTTGCTTATCATTATAGATGAAGGAACAGTGCTATGATGCAGCCAACCAGGAGTAGTGAAGTTGAGAAAATGTATGCCTGAACATACATCAATGTCACGATATGACAGCAAAGTTTTCAGAGCAAATGAAATTATTGGAACTATGCAATCTATCCACTTATTTTTTTCCTATTTTGATTAGTAACCTTCTGCCATGTTTATTGTGAACCAGAACACTTCTATCATCTCTGAGGGATAGAGGTATTCTCTTTACTTGAATATATTTTCTGTTCTTGGAAAAGAAAATTCCAGCAAAGGCGCATACATTTCTTAACTTATATTTATTTTTCTGCAAATATGAAGTTTGGACTTTGGACTAATGATACAAAACGGCTAAATGCCAGAAAATTAGATAGGTCATTTTATGTGAATGAGTGTTGTCAAGTAAGTGCCCACTCCTAACAGAAGACCAGAGGTGAATTCCTAGTGAAGGTCTAGCTGCGTATCTGTTAACAAATGAGCTTGCGTAGTAGAAAGAGTCTGAGACAGACTCATCCCCAGCTCTCTGCCCGCCTGTCAGTGCCACAGGAAAACAGGGCACGTGTCTACATACTGACTCCTGCATTTTACAGCACGGCATCATGGTGAAAAAATCATTTTTATCAAAGGGCAGCCCTCTCCCAGGTAGTACGTGCCAGCAGAGAGATCAGAAGTATCTGGGGATGGTAACACCTTAAGCTGTTGAGTTACAATCTGCCAGAACTCATTTGTCAGAGTCCGGAGGCAGTGGGGAAGCTGCCATCGTCTCTCCAGATGCGGGTCAGACAAGATGTGTACAATTCCATGGGCCTGAGGGATGCAGCGTCCTTTTCAAGGCTGTTTTTTCCCCCTCAACCTCTTGGCTTTCACTGTCAGTTGTAACTAAAAGCAAAAGTTAAAGATTAAGTCCCAGTAAAAGGGTTTCTCTCAGCCAGATTCCTACTTCCACCCCTAAAATAGAAAAGGAAAGCTAATGCAGGCCATAATAGGTCACTCATCTCTTCCCTCAGAGCTATTTTAATTAATTTTCATGAAGCAGAGCTGGTTTTAGGGGAGCAGGCCGCGGCCCAGCAGCAGGGCACCTCCTCCCCATCGCCGCCCGGGTGCTCCGGAGCGGCAAGGGAAGCAGCCGGGGAAGGGGACCAAGCCCTGCAGCCCTGCTGAGCCCAGGGGCAGGCGGCGGGGCAGGCAGCCCCACCAGAGCTGCCCGAGGAGCAGAGAGTGAACAGGACCAGCCAGAAAACACCTACCACGACCTTCTAACAGTCCACTTCACCAAATTGTCTAAACCAGCTTCTTAAAGTCCCCAAACACAGATTTATGAGAATGTAGTGTAAAGGTGTGAATATTTCAGAGGAACTAAAGCCATAAATCTCCATAAATGGTCTCTTCTTTTGATGGATTGCATGTGCGTTTGTTTTTTTTAAACCAACACCTGTTAAGAATTCTCTGAGAAAAGCAGGGGAATTATAGCAGATTTATTGTCAGAAATCAGAGGATGTCCACTTCAGATTCAGAATGATTGTCTATCACGCTACCAGGCAAGTAGGATAGATTTGCTTTCTTATCATAAGTAGAACAGTAAATTAATATTACAGCATTTTAAATGCAAATTTTGTAAAACACGCTTTAAATTATAAGGGGCATTCACAAGCTCTATTCTGGAGTTATACCCACGTAAGCAAAGATAAAAAGAAGAGAAAATAAATTACTTCCACCCTAGCTATCTTTTTTTGAAACCATTTATCCTGTAAAACCATACCCTTAAATCACTTGAATTTACACATTAGAGATTTAGGAAGTATTAAACATTTCACTAGTACTACCTACATACATATACAAAGAGGTTTCCTGGTTTTGTTACCCTAACGCCTTCATGACAAACAGAAGGAAGAGACTGAATGACTGGTCACAGGTCTGGCAAAAATCTTTAAATTACACCACTTCACATCATTGTATTTTTATTTGCTAAAGGGCACCTACTGCACAAATAACATCTTCAAAGATGATTGTGTAGAAAAGGTAACTGAACAAATACTTGACAACTGATAAGAAATTAGGTTGTTTGATTTAATCAAGCTACCAACTATAATTTTGTAATACAAAGCCAAACAAAATAAGCCTGAAACTTGCAACAGAGTGGACTAAAACAGAGGTGAATTAGCAAAGCAGGTTTTGTAACAAAGTATAGCTAATAGCTACAGTTAATGAATATACTAACTATAGCTAAGGCATTCATTACCTATGTACAATAAATACATCAGCAAATGAGCTGCTGAAATACATGTGTATATATGTGTACACACATACACATGCATGCAATTATCAACAGAATGGACCATTGAAAGGGAGTTTACCATTCTTGGTTCCCTACTCCAATGAACGCCTTTAATACCACCCAGGAAGGATGGCATTCACTAGTGTACAGGCTCTCTAATGCACCTGTTGAGAGTAGCAGCACACAGATTGGAATAGTACCTTCTTTATTCTACATCTCTCCAGCCCAAAAAACATGTCTGGAAACTATTCTGACCTACAACAGATGACAAGCCCCTGCCCTTCTCTCCCCACCCTTCTTTTTGTAACAGGCAGCTAAAATCAGAGGTCAAAAGCACTGCAGACATGTTTCCACCACAGGGACCATGGGGTGGGGGAGCAGCTTTGAAGTGAATATGAAGTTTTCTTCCTCTAACAGGGTAGACAGAATTTGCAGCCAGCCAAAACAAGCCAGATCTTGTGTATCAGGGGCAATAATCTTGCCTTAAATTATTAAAAAAAAAAAAGGAAGAAAAATAAATGTCTGGGTTGGAAAATGATAAAACCGAAGAACCTTCAGTGTAGATTTGTAAAGTCTATTTGAAGGCTTAAAGCAAAATGCCCAGTTATTTTTTTTTTAATAAGTTAATTACTTTTGGGATTGAAGAATGGATACAAACCCACATTTATACAGACACACTACTGCAGAACTATGCATATATATCACTATAGTAGAAATAGTTATACTGGAGTTGCCTGTACTGAGAAATTATGTAAACATACAGCACTTCATATGCAGCCCTTTTTTGTTTGTTACTTGAGGAGTGATTCAAATCAGAGTTAAAATTTGGTGCATTATCTGACATTTGTGACCGGTATTAAAAAAAGTAAAATCTTCATGGATTAGCTAAGCAAAAGCCAGCAGCCTGGAGTAGCAAACCATGTCATACAGAAACTGAGGGAATACCTGTTTTATCAGGTGAGCCATCTCTTTTATATTCACAATCCAATCCAACTCCAATTTTACTTGTGAATTACAGGTGAAGTTAGAAAGGCCTGCTTAATCGCCTTCAGAAGGTGCAAGGCTACTGCAATAAGCCAAAAAATTGCAACAAATTCAGAAGAGAGGTAACTGTCCAAATAGTCACTCCAAAGAGCTAAATACTTTCACAGGACAACGAGGGAGAGAGCACAGACAACTGCAACACGATCCAGCAGTCCCAGCAGGTTAGGGCCGCCGTTGGAGGCTGTCCTGGTCCGTGTTACTCCTCTGCTTGCAGGCCTTTGTTTAGATCGACTGCTTCCAGGTTTCAGCCTGGTCTTGTGAAAGCTGTAGGCTCTGTGAGAAGGGGTGACAGAAGCTACCACTGCACTCAAAATGCTCTTGTGCGTACAATCTTCTTTCAAGTAAGAAAGGAGAACTACTTCACACCAGTGTTATGAAAAATTCCCTTCCCTAACTATTATATCAACCAGACTTTATAGTATGAAAGTGTATTAACTTTGTTAACATATGTATTAGTTCACATTATACACTGTCGTGTAATAAGGTAGTGGAATTTTGCTGGAGACTTTGGTATTGTTCATGCTAAAGCGAAACAAACTAAAAAACAGCCCGGCTCTGGAAATAAGCACTTTGCTTCTTGAAAGCTTAGAGCTGTCCATGAAGGATAAAGGATACCCGTGGACAACCAAGATAACGCCACCATCCTAGCCCCTCTAACGCATCTTTGAAACCCTCCCAGCGTCATCTGGCGTCATAGATAAGTAACTCTAGCACGACTGACTCCAGGGACATCTGAATCAATAGACAAGCAGCAAGAATGCTGCAGAAATAAAGTTGCTTTGCAAAGTTTTACTATTATTAGTAATCACCAGTGTGAGGGCTAGTGATTAGTCAAATCACGTTGTACCTGAACATTTGAATGTGTAAAAGTACATTTGGGTGCCCCAATTTGGCTGGGACACCTCATGCGCGTGAATAAATATTTACCTTTGTAATTCTATACTTTGTGCCCTAGCCTCTCTCCTCGGTTGGCACCAGCCATTGCTGTACCTGTTCCACAAGGAGGCAAAACCCACCACGGGGAGCAGATGCTTCCCGTGTTCTTCGCTCGAAGGCTGCTAATGGGCTTCTTCCCAGGTATTAGGCAAGTCCACAATATCAGAGTTATCAGTATAAAGGGAAAGTAATCTCCAGGAGAATGGGTGATATTACAGATCCAAGTGTTTGTCCATGATTCATTAAATTCATGCATGAAAGACACGATTCCTCTCACACGACAAAGTACTTTGAGGAGAACATTTATGCAGCCTGAAAATAACCAGTGTTTAAAAGTTTATTATTAATTTCCACTACTTGTGTTCATTTTTCAGTTTTTATTTACAAAGGAAGAGCAAAAGGCCAGGTAAATATTTCATGAAGTTGTTTTATTGGGCCAGTTAACCACAGCTAACCTAGTTCGTTTACTCCAGCTGTCTACTTTATTTACACAATACCAAAGCCTTTTTAAACTCTTACAATACCTTAAGTAATTTTGTTATAAAAAGTCCTTAGAGAGAATTTGCAGAATCCATTTTTGAAAACAGGATGTTTCTTTTCTGTGTTACTTTCCTGAAGGTACTAAGAGGGATAGATTCACAATATCGATACGTAAAATATCATGTATGCTTTTTAATTGCAGTACCAAAAAAACCCCCACCCATTACTAAAAAAAAGATTTACACTTTTTTAACCCAGCCTAAAGCAAGGTGAACAGCTGAACTGCAAGCCATTGTGAAAACGTAACGAAAGTGTACAATACTATGTATTAATTACTATTTTAAAAATAAACGTGGTAATATTTGGTACATTTAAGGAATATGGGTTTTGTTGGAGATCATAGAATCATAGAATACTTTGGGTTGGAAGGGACCTTTAAAGGTCATCTAGTCCAGTCCCCCGGCCATGGGCAGGGACATCTTCAACCAGATCAGGTTGCTCAGAGCCTTGTCCAACCTGACCTTAAATGTTTCCAGGGACAGGGCATCTACCACCTCTCTGGGCAACCTGTTCCAGTGTTTCACCACCATCATATTAAAAAATTTCTTTCTTATATCTAGTCTGAATCTACCCTCTTTTAGTTTAGAACCATTCCCCTTGTCCTATCGCAACAGGCCCTGTTAAAAAGTCTGTCCCCATCTTTCTTATAAGCCCCCTTTAAGTACTGAAAGGCTACAATAAGATCTCCCTGGAGCCTTCTCTTCTCCAGGCTGAACAACCCCAACTCTCTCAGCCTTCCCTCATAGAAGATCCCCCCCGATCATTTTTGTGGCCCTCCCCTGGACCCGCTCCAGCAGATCCATGTCTTTCTTGTGCTGAGGGCTCCAGAGCTGGACGCAGTACGCCAGGTGGGGTCCCACCAGAGTGAAGTAGAGGGGCAGAATCACCTCCCTCGACCTGCTGGCTACGCTTCTTTCGATGCAGCCCATATCCACATACATTTTTCCATTTTTGTTACACAGTAGTAACATGTAGTACTACAGGGTATTTCAAAATGACATTCCCGCTAGTCTGAACCAGTGCTTAACAAATGAAATCTAAGTGCTATTACAAATAGACAATTACACTTTTAATATTGTCTCAGAAAGTATGACTGAATCCAATTACCTAAGTATGGGACAGCAAAGGGTTTAGTCCTTTGGTTAGATCACTTCTCTCAAAAGCACTAATTCTGTAACCCTATTTGTTCAGGCAGTCGTTTCTCAATCCATTCGTTTAAAGAATATACATATGTATAGGTTGAGTTCAGGCATAGAGCTTGCAACACAAAACATGCAATTGCTGCATCACATTTTGAAACTAAGTGTATAAATGCTAGTTTTGACACCATATATCTGTGTATTCAGAGTTTGAACAATCCTTTGCAAAACTGGCACTGTAATTTTAATATCTACATTTGTCCCTGTCGTGGTTTAACCTGGCAGACAGCCAAATACCACGCAGCCGCTCACTAAAAACCCCCCCCCAGTGGGATGGGGAGAGAATCGGAAGGGTAAGAGTGAGAAAAACTCGTGGGTTGAGATAAAGACAGTTTAATAAAACAGAAAAGGGAGAATAATAATGATAATGATAAAATATACAAAATAAGTGATGCACAATGCAATTGCTCACCACCCGTGCTGACCGATAACCAGGTAGCGATCGGTACTTCCTAGATCACGCCTACCATTCATATACTGAGCATGACGTCACATGGTATGGAATACCCCATTAGCCAGCTGAGCTGGCTGTCCTGATTATGTTCCCTCCCATCTTGTGTACCTAGCTCAGTCAGTAGGCATGGGAGCTGTCCTTGGACTAGGAGGGCACTTAGCAACAACTGAAAACATCAGTGTGTTATCAACATTCTCCTCATACTAAATCCAAAACACAGCACTAGCAAGAAATTTAACCCTATCCCAGCCGAAACCAGGACAGTCCCCTATACCTTGTTTCATTTTTCCCATACTCTTAATTCAAGACACCGTCATAAAATGAATGCTGCTTTACAAGGTTACTTAAACCCCTACCTGAGTCTAAGCTTAACAAGAACCAAGAAAAATCATGGTATACTCAATAGAATAACCCCAATTATTGATTGCAAGAACACAGCTTTTTAAAACGGCATTTTTATTACATTAACTAGGATGCCATTACTGTTTTGTTGTCTTGAAATGCAGTTGAATCATCAGCAGTATGACTTGCACAAAGATCAAACTTAACATTTCATTTTTGAAACAACTGATTTTAGTGTCCTTAGCGCATGTAAGAAAAGAGGTTAATGCAGTAAGGAGGAACTTCTTCCATCTCAAGGCACTGCTGCATCACTAGACAAATAGATTACTTTGTTGCCTTCAACTATAATGCCTATGTTAATTATTATACTCTAAAGACATCCTGGTATGATAAAAATTGGATGAAATCTTGTATGAGCTGGTGGGCAAGGCATACTCTCTTCACCTGGAATAAATGTAAGAGATAATTAATTAAGCTTCTCAAAGTGAGCAATTTTAGAACAAAATGAACCACTGGCTCAACCACAGCCTGTAAAAAGCTGACTAGAGGTGGAGCTGAATGGGCTTTGGCTGGAGGTTGAATGCTGCTTTAAGGATCCAGGCATGGTTTGACATTCATATTGTGGTCATTGGCAGAGAAAATGTCGGGGTGCTATGGATACTCTAAGAAAAGCATAAATAGTGTGCTTCCCATAGTCCTGATGAAACTTCTTTGCTTGCAGCTAGGACTGTGCGCTCTGGCCTACAGAACTGTCCTCTCTGGCGTGCTTCCTGGAGACACAGGCTCTATCTGAAAATCCTTCAAGAAAAGACCATCTTAGGTGCTGGCTCACAGATCCTTCAGCAGTCTGATCACACTTTCACAGAGCTTCATCCTTGCAGACGCTGCATTTAGAGCTCATCTCTCTTGAGACACGTACACGCAGAAGTTAAGCAAATGGACATTTTGGGTACTATACGGAGCCCTCTAGAAATCATTCTCTCTGTATTTTAAACAGTACAGGATATGCACAGCTCTAGACAAAGCAGTGAAACACCCACTTCGCCACTTCCCTGCACGTGTTTCACTATTTCCTAATGGAATAATTTTAAGGTTCAGAAAACAGGATCCTAGTCTATACACATTGCTGTTTCTCTCCCCCTCTCTTCTCAGCTGCCAGTTTTTGTTGTGATTTGTTATGCAATTACAAGCACTCATCTGCAAAGAAAACATTCCTGTCTGTTCCTTTCTTTTGTCCATGCTTTTTCTGCCTCCCGATTCTTCCAAGATCTATTTTCATAGCTGAGTCCCCTGACTAGCCTAACTGGGCAATCAATACTTGCTTTTGTTACTTCTCCCTAAGGATGAAACTTGAAAAGTTGATTTGTACAAGATAATTGACATCCTTTTGTCCACTGATATTCCGTCTGAAACAGGATCAAAGTTTAAAAACTGAACTAAAGCAACTCCACCCTCCCCCGAAGCTTAGTAACAATATCCATCACAAAAATTTATCCCGACAGTGTCTTGCAGTTTTCATCTGAACAAAGAGGCAAAATGCAGCAGGGGATGCAACCTGCCCTCTTAATGAATCTGTTAGTTAAATTTGCATGCTGACCCAGAGAGACCTGGGCAATCCTCAGTACTGAGTAGAATAACAATTCTTAGGATTGCCACAGTAGCCTAGAAAGTCAAAGTAGAACAATTTTGTAGAAAAGAATTAAATAGGGAGAAACTTGTAATTATTGAAAATGTTTTCCTCATTGTTGAGATGCTTATTTACAAGATGAGTAAATAAAGTCATGTCAAAGAAACACTAATTTTTCCCAAAAGGCATCTTGGCAACCCTGAATACTGCCAACAGTTTGTGTCAAAAAAAAAAAAAAAAAAAAAAGGGGGGGGTAACGATGTGATTTATAAGAAATTCTTAACATTCAAAGCCTCAAACAATACAGTATTGGTGCTTAGAATGTTTAATTGAAAAAAGTACTTGAATTTGGCTAAAGTATATTTTTAGAAGCTGTAACTATTTGAAGCACTGTTTAAGCTACTTAGATCTGCATCTGTAGATGTTACTTTTTGGTTTTATTAGTGTGTCTTTCATTGTATGAAAAAAAATCAATTCATTAACATTTTCAGATGATTATTTAAATCTTTGTTTATTTTCTTCAGTATTAAAAATAACAGCATATAAAAGCTGAGCTTTGAAAGTTAAATAAATAGCTGCAATATAAAATTACATAATAACTATGTTACACATAGTAAGCTACTTAGAATTGTCCAAGATTGAATATGCTCATTTAAGATACATGGTTGATTAAAATACGATCCCGATCAAGAACTCTAGAACTCCGACCTGGACCTTCACAGAGCTGCAGGGAAGCAAGCCGAGATTTGAATTAAAAAGGTATACACAAAAAACCCAGAAGTGATGCATATATTAGACATGCTACTACAGTTTTCATTTCCTACTATGATTTTCATTCTCTTAAAGCACTTTTATTGGTGTACATTTGGAGCAACTGATATCAGTGTGGCAATCAGGCACCCATGCCTCTCTCCCCCTGAATCCTTGTCTAGCTCCATCACTTTACATAAAAATGTTGACTCCTTCCTGGATGGACACAGTTTTTAGTTCTATGAGAACTCTCATAAAGTTCAAGAAGGTTAATAAAAACACATAAAGAGAAGTCCTCAATGTCTACCTATCTCTCTAAGCATTTGCAATCATCCTCTCGCCCACACAGTTCTCCTATTAGCTGTTTATTTTGCCACAGTTGCAATCTTTCAAACACATAATTCTGTACAACGCTGAGATCAGAGCCAGCTTAGAGCCAGCTACACGAGTAAGCTTCCTAGCCACTGAAGGGAGGAATCAATTATTTAGTTAAGGTAAAATGCCACCAAATTCTTGATACATTTTCCCAAGAGAGGAACAATTTAGTGCTTTTTATGATAACACAACATAATTCCAATGTCCTTTTTGCAAAGTTAATGGTTATCGCGTGTCTTGACTGACATTGCAAGCCACCTTCTCTCTCCTTTTTTAAATAAAGCTTGAAGAATACAGATTTTTTAGATCCCATGACAGAACTCTTTAATCTGTGGTGACATTCTTCCCAAGGATCAGTAAACATGTGAACAGATGCATAATCGATTTTGCTCTCCCGTACATTAATGGATTTCCAATAGTCTTCTACAAAACAATTAACAGCTTCTTTATTCCAAATAAAAATTAGCATTTTCGCTTTAAGACTGCCATACTACTAAAATAAAAGTAATCCCCACCCCCTTAGAACAGCAGAAACTTTTTTCACTTTTGTTCAATGCCCAAACTTGAGGAACAATGTTTGACACAGTAACGACTGCTCCATGGCTCCACAACTTTAGTGTGGATTAAAGTACTTCTAAAAGAATATTAAAATTAATAATTCTGCTGCAATTATTTGACCCAAATTATTAGAAATTATTTCTAGTTATTTTAGAGATATAATTCGTAGCAAAAGGAAAACCTTTTCTTTTGATGCAAGACCTACTCCCATAAGAAGTAGATTGTCAATGTATCTCTTATTGTGTTTGCTTCAATATTGGAGTGAAAATGCCACTTTTTTTTAGAGGAACGATGATCTATTCTACACATCTGCCAGCATACTGAGTTCACTATAACACATCTATTGATGAGAGCTGTTTGCTCTCATTCTTTGTCCTTTCATATTCAGTTATTTTTCCCCTGGATCTTATACAAGAGACTACTGTTGCTTTCTCTGACAATTACAAGCTTTGTCATCAGATATAAAGTTCTGCTTTTTTAAAGACACTAAATAAATTGAGACCTCCATCCTGCTAGAAAGTGTATGATCTTTTATTTGGGATTATATTTGCAGGATTTATTTGCCCTATCTTTGAGTCCCAACTCAACCGCCTAGAACAAAATTTGATGGTCCATGGCAATAGGGCTGTAAAAACCCACTCTTCTGAATAGTAGTGACAAGTGGAAAATGGTTTATAACCACTTTGTCATCTAACTTGAGAATTGTTTTTATGAAAAATAATTACATTTTGCAGCAAAAATAGCTTCCTCTCTTTCTAGGGTAAAAATGTAATTTTCCAATTATGAACTTAATAACCAACTGTAAACCAGTAAGGCTGTATTCCCATGCCTAAAGAAAATTCTATCTGGCTGCACACAGGAGCAGAATGAAAATTAACTTTTTTTTTTTTGTTTTGTTTAGTGATTCTTTTCTTCAGTCATGTGCCAAAACCAAACTAGCAATAAGTACGTGAATTGCACTCCACCAGTGAAAAAAAAAAGTTATCATGAGTAGTAGCAATGACTCATTGGAAAGAGAGATAACTCAGGATAACCCAGATAACCCTGGGGAACTGTGTGAAAGACTTTAAAAACCCCCTTTTAAAGCAACAGCAGGCAGGCTGTAAAAGAAGCAAGCAATCTAATCCTAGCATTCAGCCTCACAGGCTCCAAAATACTTTGGACAGCCTGTTCCTTCCAGCTGCTAGAGGCAAGTGGAGCTTGATATTCATAAGATACTTTGTATTCAGAGACTGATACGAAAGGCAAAAATTCTTTACAAAAAAATCTAAGCAGCAAGGAAGGAAAGTCTCTAACTGGGCATTTCCCTAAAATCTCTTATTAGTACAGATAATACATTATCTTTCAGTAATTTTAAGCAGCTGGTTAGTTATTTGGCTGGTCTGATGCATACATGAAGTTCTTTTTGCAATAACTGAATTTACTGTTTTATTACTGACTTGTTTTTTTTAATTGATCCTGGTAATGCAGGATATTCTCTCCAGAGCAGGTGATACTCATGGGGACATGGTGCAAAACATCTACCAGCAAGTACAGAACGTGACTAATGGATCTTTGCGTCCCATACATTACGTTACGAAGTAACGAGTGACCTCCTCTATCCTTTCAGAGAATCTGTTCGTTCTTTTGCCTTACTGACGACAACTGAATCCACATTACACCACATTGGATTATCTGAACCCCTTCAATGTAGCTTCCTGTGCCAAATGAAATCAGTTTGACCTGATAAAAATACCATGCAGACACTAGTGAGGAGACCCTAAACAGTCAGGGCTATTCAAGTCTATCCTCAACAAGTCAAACTAGTAGCTATAAAACCTGGAAATACCCATTTAGGTATAGCAATCACATAACACTATGTGAAATATATGTCTGTAAAAGGTTTGTTTGAATTGCCACTTATTTGTATTATTTTGGGGGGCTCAGTCTGACCCACAAACCAATTTAATTAGGCCTTAAGTAAAACAGAGAATTAAGACATGAAACAACAAATGAGAACTGTAAATAATACATTTTCTCTAGTTCACAGTAAATACACATAAACACTCCTTATAGGGCTCCCAGAACACCAGATCGGTAACAATTTTATCTATCATAAGAGTGCCGTGGAACTATAATTTTCTGTCACATGCAAGGAAAGTAATCTGTAAAACGATGTCACCCAACAGCAGTTTCAAAACACCTTCATGATCTGCAAGGCAGCCCCAGAGGTACTAAACCAGCAAACAAAGATGGATGTGAAATGAAAAAAACCCACCACAACAAAAGCACAACAAGAATCAAAAAAACCCACTTTTATGCAGGTTTTCATAATCTGCTGCCTTCCTGGGCAATTGCTACTTAAATATACATTGTCATAAATTACATGACTGCCAGATGCCAATGTCTACTGCGATGTTAGTAACATTCTGCTTAAACATTTGCTTGTTCTCAGAAGTATTTCCTCTTTGTACCTGACATATTCATCAACTTACTATTTTTCCCACCTCCCTCCCCCTCAAGTGTGCAGAAATACTGGAGAACTATCAGCACTTTTGACGGTTCCTACTGCATCTTATTGAAATCACAATATTTTTGAAGTGCTCAAATGCTAGTTTGATTTGTCTGAATGTATGTTAATATTGATTCTCTTTCACCTCTGCTATAGTGATCAATGCTCATCTGTTTTATAGGTCTCTGACAGCGCTTTCCTGTGCAATTACAAATATATTCAAAACAATTTCTCTTTGCTTGCTTACACTATATAAATGGAATTTCTTTGTGATATATAATGAAGCACACACAGTTGTCATTGCCTGAGATGCTTCCATTATCAAACTCAGCATCACTGCAGTAGTTGTAATATCACTTCAGCAATCATCACTACCATTTGGAGCGAGAAGTTTGGTATTCTGGAAAAAAAACTAAATTAGATTTCTATAAAGTAATTCACATATTTCCTTACAATTTTATTATTTATGAGCACTTTTAATAATTTCCTCACACAACTTAAACCCAATGATTTTGTTCTGTTTCAGCAATGGTAGTACAGGTATACCTGAATTTGATGATTTGCCAGATTATCGAAACATCAGTAAAGATTTGTCCAAGCAACAGTTAATTGCCTCATTCCCTCTTCTGTAAAGCTCACTCACCTATTACCTACAATCTGAGACAGAAACAAAAAACCAGACACGACACTAAAGACTTCAAAAATTAGAGACTAATTTATTCTTCCAATAATATATTTAGCAATGTGAAGGCTATTTATAAATAATTTTCCACAAAATTTGAAAAAAATATTCTAATGAGGACATGATTCTTTAAGCGCAGCTCAGTCTAGCGTATCAGCTATGGGGCGTCAACCATCCAAGACTTGCAATCTGGAAGACATTATGAAGAGAGGAAGGAAGAGAGAGAAGGCCGTACTCTTCCAATCTTCTCGCAATATCAGAAATGCAGAAAGTAAGATGGCAGGGCTTTTTGCTCTGTCGAAAAAGGAGGAATTGAAACAGTCTTTCAACTGGACTGCTCAACAGGAGCAACCTGCAAGATCAGGTCTTGGTGCTCTGCGGTTTCAAGTTTATATTCATGACCTGAAGTAAACTAAAGCATCACTGATAACAATTACAGTTTCAACAGAGATGGAGGAAATGGAAAACACTGAATTGCCTAGGTAAGGCAACCTGAACTTCTTGATAAGATAAGTACAAGCAAACAACAGGATTTGGAATATGAAAAAACACAAAGTCTTACATGGAAGACACAAAAATGCAGGCTGTACTTTCAGAATAACAAGAAAATCTGATTTGGGAAGGAAGGCTCATAAATGTGCCACAACAACCAGCTGAACACAAGCACCTTACATGATAATAGTTAAAACCTAAAAAGCTTACTTTAGAACATGAACACTGTAACCTAACTAAACTAACTATAAAATAACAGTAGCATATTTTTACTGTATTTTAACTGTGGTAGGAAGATAGAAAGAAATGTAGTATCTGGAAGTTAAACAAATCCAGACTGCAATTTACCTGAAGGATAACTGATTTCTGAGACAAATAGCCAAGGACTATGGTTGTCCCCTTCACTAATTTGCTTCAACCAAAAGTCAATCTTTTCAAGAAGACATACTTTAGTTCAAACAGGAATGAACTCAGAAAAGTCTTAATGTCATGCGATAGGCAGGTCACACTTGATGATCACAGTTGTCCCGCCTGACCTATTCATCTATGACTGAATGTTAGAGTAACATCTTTGAGGCCTGCACTTTATTTATTAATACTACAAGTGCTCTGCATCAAATGAAACTAAAGCAATGTGTCATAATATGGCATTTGACTTGAAAAGGACAAAGCAGAAAACCCAACTATCATTCCTTTGTCACATACATGCGTGCTTAAACCTGTAGCTACAAAATGTTTTTATTATTTTTATGCTTAAACCATTGAGTCCCAAATGATTTACTGGTCTTTGAATCTTAAAAGAAGTAGCTATATTTAAAATACACTCCCATTAACTACCAAAGGAGAACCTGAAGAGGATTAGTATTTGGAACTGATGACAACAGAAAATCTGGGAAAACACGATCCAAAAGAGATCTGAGATTGCGTGAGCAACGTGCAGGTTTCACTTCTCATTGCATTAGTACTAGAAATAATGATGATTTTTATGGTACATTTTTGAGTTTCATGTTTAATACAGCTTATAAAAGAAGTTCAATATTACTCCCTGATGTATTACTATTCTGCCAGTGTACAGCTGCCAACAGTAGTTAAATCTGATTAAGGCCCCCTGCCGAGTTAATCAATCTGATAATGTCAGACATCATTAAGGAAGCATACATGATACGGTCACACTGTCTGTTATCAATGGCATGTACACCAGTCCCTTTGTCTTCACAGAGCACTGAAGCTACTTAAAATAGATAAGCATAAAAAGGATAAAAGGCATTATAAACTTTCAGTCTCAAACATTTGTATGTTAATTCCTGCTAAAATAGAGCTACTTAATACAACATACCTTCATTTATTTTAGGGGTTTGGGAATAACAAAAAAATTTAAAATTTTAGAGCAATAAAATGCAGCTTAATACATCATTCTGATCAATGCAAACTTGTTTCTAAATAAGAAAGTCTGTTTGTTTTAGAATAAATTCATTTTACAGAAGCTATGTTTCAGTTTGAGGCATACTCATGCACAAAAAACACAGGCCTTCAAAACACTTACATACTACTTGACCTACTCAGAAGTCAGCAGACATTGCTTCTATGCTACCATTTCACTAATACATCCTAATGCTGAAATCATTTGCATTTTCAAAGGGAGCTGCTTCTTTTCTGTTTACATTATATTAAAAAGCAAAGTCATATCGATTTACACTGAACTGCATTTAGTCTTTGGATTTCAGCACTGTCAACAAAAACTTCTATCACTAGCTCTAATGCTAATCAGCTTCTTAACAGATGAAGGCTTTGTAACACCTGACCCAGTACGGTTCCTTTGCAAAACGTGTGAAAAATTGCAGAGGACAGAAGGACACACCATGTTATTTCATAACAACAGACAGCATACATGCAAGGGGTGTGTGGGGGGCGAAATAAGGGCAAAAGAAAGGTGGCCAATGAAACACAAGTTGCAACTCTAAGGATTCAGTAATTATATCTACCATAAAAGAGAGGTTGAGACAAACTCCTCTCCTAGAACTGGTGGAAAGGCAATCCCTTTAGTGGCTTACGATCCAAGAGAAGTTGGAGGCTGATCCCTGTTCTACCGACAGATAATTTCCTGGGTTCCCAGCTGAAGTGCAAGAGTCCCAGATAAATATCTGTAATGAAATCTATTGAACTGTTCCTGACTTGGTTCAGCACTGTAAGTAACATCAATTATCCCTTCTATATAGCTATCTATTTTATCGATATCCCCTATCAAACTAATGTTTAATCCAGAATGAAATAATCAGTAGCTTGCAAGACACCTACACCTGAGAATCATAAATGTAGGCCAGACCTAGTCAAGAAACAGACTGCCTAAATTGTTATGGGGGCGGGGCAGACTATTATATCACAAACTTAAAGACTGCGTATCTATAGCTTGGTAAAGATTTTATTCAGCATCTTCCTATGCTCCTCTAGAAGCAGAAATTATTTAGATAGTGTTATGTAATTTACATACAGTGGTATGTGTCTTTGGTAGGTTCAAGATCCCTGTGCATTAAGACAATACCTTGACTAGGAAGAAGCTCTCAGTTTTGGTGCAGGGCAAGATAGTCCTTACAGACCAGTCTGAAATATATCCATATGTTTATACAGATATAACCAGCACTTTCCATAACTGCAAATCACAAACATAGAATTTAGCAGCATAACATTTCTTTTTCCACCATTTTTCCTTTCAAAGGTTTTTCTGCCCTATGTTTGTTTCCTAATATTCAGCTGCGCTTTAATTGCAGTATTTTTATTTTGTTTTCCCCATTTAAGAATAAAAGAGAAACAAATCACAATGCTGCTTAACTGCTGGATTAACTCTAGTTCAAGAACTGAGATGCAACTGGTATTTCCAGTTACAATTGTCAGAGAAAGGTTAAGATTTTTCAAAGAAAAGACCTCAACCTATGTTTAATCAGGGACATCCAATCCTTAACATACTGCCTTTTAGAAGAAAAGGCAGATTTAGCTAGTGCTTAAAAAACAGCAACAACATTTTCAAAACTTGCTACAATTTTAAAAGAAACAGAAGTGAAACAGAATTTTTTATTTTT
>NW_009217456.1:88313-88563 GCF_000690835.1 Fulmarus glacialis
CTCCCCTTCTCTCACAAAAAAAACAACCTGGAGAGCAACTGGTAAAAATAGGAAACAAGCAAGATAGTGCCAGTAAGCAACAGTTTATTACGGGTTTATGCCTCAGGGCTGAGTTCCCATGTGGATTCTCTAATGTCTAATGTGGGTTGTATTTGCATATTAATATTCCCACAGGGCAAAAGTCTCTTCTTTATCAGTCATCTTATTTTCAGGAACCTCATATGAATTTAATATATCTGAAACCTCTTTC
>NW_009217456.1:88584-114241 GCF_000690835.1 Fulmarus glacialis
CCAGTGATTGGGGGAGGGGACAGTATTGGGAAGAAAGGTGCAGCTGACAGGATTAACAGGGATATGTAGGCAAACTAAGTGCGTAAGTTGCATTTCACAAGAACACTTACCCAAAATCACATCATCTGAGCAAGACATTAAAAATTCACACCTCTACACAGACCAAAGGTAAGAAAAGAAAACCAGAATTGAGGACTTCCTTAGTTTAACACCAGTAAAACTGTTCCCCTCACAATAGACAGACTAACTAGGAAGCATATTCTGAAATTCCAATTTCCTTAATAATAATAATAAGCACTTTTGCTGGCTCTTCTTCCTTCTCCAGAATGCACCAACCACTACAACATAACACAATTTTTTTTTATTCTCTGTTCTACCATTAAATATGGTCTATGCTAAAGTGATATAGCTGTATGACTTGGAAGATGAATATTCATTCCACACCTGACAGCTAAATTAGTTACAAATGTGGTTTTGTACATATGCTCAAATACAGGGATAGTACACTATTAATTCCAGTCAAGCTTTTTGGAAAGTATGAAAATTGTGATGGAGGGCACTTTTACCTCACTGGCTACATCATACCAAGAGGTAAGTCACTTATCTGTCGATCCAGAAAGACACTGCGAAGTCTTTTTGGCAAAAAAATAGTTAGAGAACTTACAGAGTGATCACAGTTCTGCAGGAACAAGTATCTTCCCATCCTTGTTGACCAAAGGAATCGTGAATCTCACCTGAATCAGGCACTTCACTGACAGTCAATTGCCTTACCAGAAACCAGCCTGGAGCCTACAGCCCCTCACAAAAGCACATCTTTTCTTAAAACTATTGCCTGCATAATAACAGCACTATCGTACCTCTGAAGGATAAAGTTCAAAGAACAACTTCATTAACACCAAAAGAACACCAGTCAGCTCACTGCCCTCCCGCAATACCTGGTATTTGGCAGCCTGAGGCACAGAGAGTGAAAGAGAAGGTACCAGGGAAATTGCCTGCTCCAGCTCTCTCCAAATATCCCTCTTAATATTATGTGTGGTGAGCATAGATGGAGGTACTTCCAAAAGCCAGCTCCCTCTTAATATTTACCACATCCCTAAACAGGAACTGCTGCCTATCCAAAGAAAGTCGAGAAGCATGTTTCGACCCTTTGTGTTGCTTCTGAGCTTATTTCACTAGAAAAGCTGTTGGAAGAAATTGTCTCTCTCATTTTCCAGGCGATTTGTTGAATATGTGATGAGAGGGAACATGTTGCCCCCTGGCCACTGGCACACGAAAGCAATAGCTGCAAGGATTACATGTGGGCTCTGGGCCATATGGCGTGTAGGCTTATTGTAGGAATTTAGCATTTTTTAGACTCCTACTTTCCTGTCAAATTGGTTGAAATTAGCCACTGAGCTTCCTCTCTAAAAACTTCAGAAACAGCACTGTCATTGTATAATCTTTTGCCGTTGAAAACCAGATTAAAAGGTAAACAAAAATAACATAAAAACTGTACTTCTGTTCTTCAGAAAGGCAAGAAGAGGAAGTTATAGGAGATGCTTTCACAAACAGGAATATTTACTGGAAGCTGGAGCTTTAGTAAATGTAAGCTTAGCATTACAGAAATGAGCATATATTACAGCGTACGAGCTTACTGCTATGAAGGTTTAAAATAGAGTTCAGAAGCTAAGCCAGTTTAAGCCACAGAGTAGTATTCCATTATCCTTCCAGAGAATAGTACAGAGCATATATGACTGACACACAAAAACATAATCTTATTTGCTATTTCTAGAAACCCAATATTATGCTAGGATGTCTGCAAACAATACAAATGCTTTTTTGTGAATGAAACAATACATCAAGTAAAATAATACAGTATTGAGGTCTATACCTGACAAAATGCTTCTAGCCTCCAGATAGTCATGTTAGAAATGAACTTATTTTAAATGGATTGACTACTTCTATTCAAGATATTTATGCTTTATTGCTACTTGGTCTGGAGAGGATATAAACTGTACATCGGGACTGTAGACAAAGTTGAATGAGTGTAGACAGGTGGTGGGGGAGGTTGGTTGTTTTAAACAGGACACAGTTCCTTATCCACTGATGCAAACAGCACATGCTTGGCATTTTATTTAATTGAAAAAGTTTCATCATGTAGCAATTAACTTAACAATATTGTCTATTCATCTGTGCCAGTGTTCTGAATTATTTTAATGGTCCTTCAGCTGTCTACCAAAATGCCTTCCCATCCTTTCCCCACCAAAATGTGAAGTTCAACTTCACAGATTTCTCATTAATAAAACCCAAAACCTAATCCTAAAGTCAAGCTTGTTTTGGCTTTAACAGAAGTTTTGTAGTATGCCCTAGTACTTTGCATCCCTCACGGTGAAGGGAGGCAATCAAGCATCAACCCAATCAGACGACAAAAATTTATGTATTATCACTGCACTAACCTTCTGGCCTCTACTGGAACACACACAGGCATGACAAGTTTAAACTTATGAACAGGAATAATTTCTGGAGCGTGCTATGGCATTATACAATCATTTAAGACTAACTTGGCAATTGAAGATTTCTCAGTTAATATACCATGTGAAACATGTACAGCATGTATGCACCTGTTCCAGGCAGCTTATAGATGCCAGGGATAAAAATACTCTCCTTTGAAGATAGTTTGGCCAAATGGAAAAAAACCCCAACACTACCAACTCAACAAAAAAACCCCAAACCAAAAAACCCAAAACCAAACACACAAAGCCAGAGAGATACATCAACAAGAGGGTTACAGGGACAGCACAGAGCAATCAGTGTCCAGGATATTATTTCCTATTGCTGATGCTCAGGAGAAAAAAGGTCTTGCAGTGGGAAAGAAAGGGGGCAGGGGGCTAATTATCAAACACGCAGCTAGTTTAATAATGCCAGTGAAGACCGTATGATGACTAGCCTTCTAAGCACCAAAGTAGCAGACCTGACTTGGCACCTGTGTAGCATCCCAGAGAGTGTTTGGGGGGAACTAGTCCCCATGGCTCCTAAGAGTATTGACAATGGAGAAAGGTCTGGGAGAGATCTGGAAGCAAGACTTAGGAGTTAGGCTGAAGCTTGCGGTCTAAAGCACAGAGCTGCATGCTCTGGAGCGTTCCTAGCACTATCCCCTGGGCTACAGACAGACAGCACAGTGGAATAACTGGTGTAGAGAAGAGTTCAGGTTTATTTTGAGAGGGAGAACTTTTGGACTGAATAGCGTTGATAAAGAGGAGTCACGTGGGGAGGGTGGGAGGGAATCACTCCATGTGCAATCTTTTGGAACACTGAAGAAGACAAGCTTTGCACTCCACATCTTCAGGCAGAGCTTCTCTTTTCGTTTATGGGAAAATACCTAAAAGGACGTTAAGCTTCTATTATACTCCCTGATCAAATCAGTTCCCAAAAATAGTAATAATATATTCTTTCTCAAAGGAGAAAAA
Organism: Fulmarus glacialis; assembly: GCF_000690835.1. Lineage (NCBI taxonomy): Eukaryota > Metazoa > Chordata > Aves > Procellariiformes > Procellariidae > Fulmarus > Fulmarus glacialis. Next base: position 92,031 of record NW_009217456.1, read on the forward strand.
GTTTGTTCTACTTGCAATTACACGGTATTATCATTGACGGATCTATTTTAGGTTAGGGGAAAGACTGGTAGGGCAGAGATAATATTTACCACGTTCCAACCATATTCAGGGCTCAGTGAACCCGGAAAGGAAAGTGATACCAAAAAAAAAAAAAAATCTCCAAGGAAAAACAAACAAGAAATATGGTGGAAAGAAATGGTCTCTTGCTCTCCCTGCACACACCAAAATAAAGAAACATCCAACAATATTTTGATTGCTGGACATCAGCATACACAAAGGTATGTCTAGGAATCAAGCACAGTCAATCAGAATACCTATTAAGACTGAAGATGAATAGAGAGTGGAAGAGACTCCAAGCTGATGAATCATGAACTATAACTCAGGCAAAAAAGGGAGAAAGAAAAAAAAAAAGGTAGTTAGGGACAATCAGCCAAATTTAGCCAAAGATAGTTATCCTTATGTCAAGCAAAGACACACAGAAGAATAAATGCTATTACAACATCTTAATTTATTGACCACGTCATTTTACTACAAAGCATTCATCATAATTATCAGGGCCAAAGAAGCTCTTTTTCACCACGTGAAAGGATTAAATAGAGTTTGATTTCAGAACGGTAAACACGTGTAAATTTCCTTTCAGTTTAAATTAAACTCAATGAAATTCAGAATTAAACAAGTGAGTTTCACACTCTCCATGCAGCAAATAAATAAATAAAATCAGTAAAGCCAACACTAGAGCTGTGTAACTAGCAATGGTTATTCCAGGCACACGAAATTTAATAATTGCCTTCTGAGCATGTTTTTGGTCCACACACAGTAAGAGGACAAATATGCTGTGGGATGGTCAATAACTCAAATTCAATTTTTACATGTGGTAAAAAGCGACAAGATTGATAGCAATATGCCATCCATTCTCATCAGTCACACTTAGTCCTCAGACCTCTATTATCCACAAATCCTGCTATACAATCAAAGAGAAAGAACTACTGAATTATTTATTAAAACTGACACCATCAATTATGCTCCCATGTAAAAAGTCACTGAGCAGCCATTTAAAGAATTATAATGCACATTTTGGTAACTTCTGACCAGGTTAACCGCTCTGCTCTGGGAGAGGATGGAAGCTCGTCTCAGGCATTTCACATCTGAGAAGTTAAACTTGCAAAAGAACCATTTTCTGCTACTGCAAAGCGAAGTCTCGCATTTCTGGCCAACAAAAGCTAAAAGTGTGATACCGGTACTCTCCCCTCACTCCCCTTCCTCTCATATCACCTTTTGACGTAATCTGAAAAGTCGACAGAGGCATACCTAAAGTGACAGCCTTGGAACATTCTTTCCACACTGCAAGGCCAGCAACAGTGACCGTCATCTGCCAACAGCCCCAAATAATGAAATGGGGTATGGGTGATATTTCTTGGAAGCCAGCTGGGCTTCACACGCCAAACTTCTGATCTCTCGGTACAAGCCAGGCACGTAATTCCCTTTTCCCTTTTGGCACATGGGGTCCTTTTTAATTCACACGCATTTTCATAACATTTCTATCACCTTTTAACATCAGTGTTACTAAGTTCATGTTTTAAGAGACATGAATAACTATATTATTGCTGCATAGCAATACTAAAATACTAACACAACATTGCATTCAGAGGAGTGGGTTACATTCCCAAAACATCCTGTCTAGACAATTATGCAAAACCACGGCCCACCGAGGTATTTCCCAGCGTCACCTGGTGGCCCTCGCTCTGAGTAAATACACCCCAATCACAGCCTCGAAAGTTACTCTTTCAACAACACCCAGCAGTAAGGGGGAAACCTGGAAGTAATCTAATAGACAAATGATATATAACCCCCTCATATATATGCCCTCAGCGTGGAAACATGCCCAGATTCGCACGGTTTCTGTGCGTGGTGGTGTATAAGACAAAGACTGTGCCTATAATAGTAAATTAAACATGCCAGGACTGTCTGCTGGCACTAAGGCCAGCTGGCACAGAACAGCCTGTGTCTGTACTCCCTTACCCTTCCAAGTATGCAACTGCCGGATGGGAATGTCTTTCAGCCTGCCTTCTCCCTAGCCATGCTCAGGATTTGTTCAGGAGAATACTGGTTGATGCTGTCCAAAGCCCTGCCAGATTGTTCTAATAACTAAGTAATACAAACAACTGAGTTTTATAGTCCAAGAACGCACTCTGGTATTGTTCATTTTACCCATATAAACCTAAGTGACAAGTCCAGAGGGCTCACCTCCCCTTTGTAACAAGAAGTAGGAGAACATAAATAAATAAACAAACAGAGGTAACAGAAGGGGCTAGGATAAACCATGAAACAACACAAGGGATGGACACCATGTTACCGAAGACATTAAATAGCTAGTTTTACAAGTACTTAGGAAGAAAGAACAGAACCTATTAGAATAAGATGGATGCTTTCAGCTTCAGGTACCCAAGATACCTTTTTTTGTCTGATTGTCATTGGTATTTTAGGGAATTACCATTACAAGTAGTATTTTTCCCAAATTCTGTTGCAGGCAATTTATGGTCCAAATGCATCTACAGTTCAGTGGTTGATCTAGATCGAAGTTCTTGCCAAGTCCATAGAACCCAGTGAAGTTCCAATTAACACACCCACAGTTTTCCCCCTACTTTCGAAATTTAGCCGTATTACTTGGTGAACATAGTTTCTTTTCGTTTCTGTGGTATGAAAAGGCCACTGCTATGTCATGTGCTCTATTACTAGCATTTTTAATGATGAACAGGTTCACTAACCACAAGGTCTAAACAGAGTTCTTGCTTAAACGTATGACTATTTACAATATGAATGTTTGTACAAGAACAAATTGGCAGCAAAGTTATTCTTGTTAAATTTATCCTCTGGACCGATTACTTCAAATTGGGTGGCAATTTAAAACCTATTTTCAAAAGCTTTTTCGGGAATCTTTACTTCAGGAATCATGTGGCTCTTTAGACAGGGTTAACTCAGGAAAATCTCTCCTTTAAGCAGTATTTGGACTGCCAGCAACAGGACATCCCTCTCCCAGTGCTACCCTTATCTAAGATAATGTTAAAGTTACTCTGTCTGCTCTCCATTAAACTGTAATTAAATAATAAAATTCCAACTTTAATAATAAAATTACTGGGAGCATGACAATCAAATGAGTCACAACTGTTAACTGTCAAGCCTTGAAAATTAAGAGAACCAAAGCTTTGCAGTAGCAAGAATGGACCAAATTGTCCACAAATGAAATCCAAGTGGTTTATAAAGTTAATGGACTGCAAGGAAGGAAGAAAAAAAAAAAAAACCACCAAAATTATGTTTGGTTGGTTGGTTTATTTTTTTAAACAAAAAGTGCTGAAACAGAAGAAACATTGTTTTTAAAAAAAATAAATGGCCATCATTTTTTAAACTTTCTTAAGCTTTGTAAACTTTTAAATAAATTTCACCCCCAAATTACACGTATATTATATCTGAAACAGTCTTTCAAATGAATGTGTGCATATTATCTAACAAAAAATCATTGCATAACTGTATCTTTTAAAATGTAGTCTGTATGCTAAATTAGCGTCTCCCAACCTTTTAGAAGGTGAATCTCTCCCTATAAAATCAGTAGTGTTCCACACATCCCTCAGATCATTTCTTCTTCCTTGTCTTTGGTGGAAGATGCTTCTATTTTCCATCTTGGGAATGCCACTCCTGCCTCTTAAGAATCATCTTCAGAAATTTAGTACAGTGGCACGTGACATGACTCTGTACAGAGCCAGTACAGGTCCAGACTTTTCATTTGCTTATTCAACACCAGTTCTTCATCTAACCTACAAGATGCTCAATGTCTCATCAGCAAGGCCTTTTTTGCTGATTGAATACCATTGTTAGGCAATTAAAGTTTAAGCATATCTTTTACTCCTTTTTTACTGAGCTATTTAGTCACTGCTTTTAGAAGCAATGACTAAATAGAATGTTTACTGTTCTGATATAAAAGAATATTTTGAGTAATGTGGGTGGGCTTTTTTTAAACCACTTACTAGCATTCTGGCACGTCAGGGAGAGACTGCTAGGGCAGGCAGGGATCCTCCGTCATGCAGCCCAGAAGCCACACCACTGCTGGTAGCAGGGGGTTGGCAATTCTGCAGGATCGCTGTGAGGTTAGTCGTTGATCGAATTCTTCCTGTATCTGGAGTTAGATGTGTCTGAGTATATGAAACGGGTTACATGTTTAAGAGGGATTTCAGCTGCTTGGATTTAGAAAGCCTTAAGGAACTGGCTGGCTCTTCGTTTTTGATTCAAAAGGAAATGCAATAAATGCAAAGGAGTCCAGTTACTTTCAAGTGTGGAAAAAAAATTATTCAGGATAAAGAACAGAGTTCTTCATGACTGTACACTTCACTGAAACAAGCAAGTGAAAGCACTTAACAGCATTAAACTTTGCTGTTAAAAGACAACAGTCAGCCAGTTCCATTTATTAGAGGTCTAAATATAAAATAGTACAATCCAGGTCAGTGAAGCAGTTGCATGTTGCTCAAACAAAATAGTTCTGCAAAATTTTCAGTCAAAGATTTAATTAGTGAATTTAAATGTCAGGCCAAAAATTAACAGTCAATTCAAAAAGGGCAAAAGTTTCGCACATCCAATCCACGGCTTCTCCAAGTTCATCCTTTATCTGCAAACACAAGCTACACTCAGCTCTAACGAGAAACACTGCACATGATTTTTTAAGGTACAACAAAAGCAAAATTTGCAATGAACATGTTTATATATGAAATAAAGCTAAACTCACAGAATGTGAGCCAACCACCACACACAGTCTATTTTTAAACCGCCTCTCACCTTCATTGTTTCAGTAAAAAATAAGTACATAAACTGATCCTTAGGTTTTTTTAATGACCTGTCAACTCAAAAATGCTGGAATATTCATACTTCTCAACACACACAAAAAAATTACATTGTAATTATCACAGAATCACAGAATGGGTGGGGTTGGAAGGCACTTCTGGAGGTCATCTGGTCCAACCTCCCTGCTCAGGCAGGGCCACCTACAGACAGTTGCCCAGGACCATGTCCACACGGCTTTTGAATATCTCCAAGGATGAAGACTCCACAACCTCCCCGGGCAATCTGTGCCAGTGCTCGGTCACCCTCACAGTGAAAAAGTGTCTTCAGATGTTCAGATGTGGAGCCTCCCGTGTTTCAGTTTGTGCCCATTGCCTCTTGTCCTGTCACTGGGCACCACTGAAAAGAGCCTGGCTCCATCTTCTTTACACCCTCTGGGAATTTATATGCTTTAATAAGACCCCCCTGAGCCTTCTCTTCTCTAGAGAATTTCGTTTTAACGGAAATTGTACAGCAGATGCCATAAAAAAATTATGTTGTACGATATATGTTGACCTTGCCTGCAAAAAGTATCTTTCGTGTTAAAATAAGGCTCCTGTCAAATAAAATCATTGAAACCGATAAAATTTGTAAAGGTGAAGAAGTTAACTACAGTTAGTTGACATTTCTCCAACACACTACTTAGTTCCTGGACTTTGTTTCCTCTCCAGGAAGAACTAATGAAGAAAGAAGCAAAATGAACACCTAGCTGAAGGCTTGCCTATGCATAAACTTGCACTGTTCAAGAAAAACACATGATTTAAGACTATTTTTAGCTAAATCTGTCAAAAAGCCGCAGGAACATTTAGAAACTAGGTTTACATTGATTCTGTTTAAAAATCAATAGACTTAATATAACCCTAAATAAGACAGAAACTAAAGAATTCAAAAATCTATCTGGACACTTTTTAATTAAAATCAGTTTAAAACTAATTCAACCAATTCATCAGCTTTCATAGCCTGCATATTTAGATAACGCTGATGATACAAGTCACTGTATCAAGGGGATGAAAGAACACGCAGCAGAAGCTGGAAGAAAACAGCGTAAGGCTTGCAAGCCAATTGTTTTGCTAAAGGGTGAGTGAAAGGGTGAGCAAAATTAATCTGTAAACTCAATGGAAATTTTAGGACTGAATGGCATTTACTCTTGAAAAGCAGACACTAATATATTGTCTCTCCACAGATAAGCAGCAAATTTACCTTTTTCTATTCACTATACAGCCATTCTATATTTGATACTGAATTCTCAAGAGCATGACCACTTTCTAGGATTGAGATGAAGCCAGAAAGCATGCCACCGTGAATTCTATCTTCAAACTTGCCGTAGAAGGACTCGGAATGATATCTGAAATAGTTAGGCACAATGAAAATTCTGAAAGCGAAACACGAGAAGTTTTGTATTTATTGAACTGACCAAGCAATAGCATAGTTTTATGAATCAAATATGTTCGGATTCTTATGTAAACTCAGTAACAATTTTGGGTTTTGTTTTGTTCTTTTCTTCCTGGCTGTGTTTCGGGTTTTGTTTTTCCGTTTTAAAGCTTGCTTCCAACAAATTCAGCAAAATAGATTGAAAAGCAGCAACAACAACTATTATGCAATTGAGTCTTCCCTCTGTTACTTATCACATTGCATTGCTATTTTCAACTCCATTTCTTCATTTCAATCAATACACAGTCAGAAAGGATGCTCATTTTGCAGTCTTTGTAATTGCTACAATATAAATCCTGAAGTTATTTAACTATATCGTTGATAAACATCTGACAAACATTTTATTGTTTAAAAGTAACTGTCTTCCTGACAGATATTTTTCACCTTTTCATAGTTGCATAAAGTAAGCTCCAATCAGTTTGGTAGTTTGTCCAACATGTAGCATTCACTACACTTCTACAACACATCCATTTATCCAAGAAAAAAAACATTTCACTTATTTCTTCCTAGTAACTCAGTGTAAATGGCTACTAAAATTAGACATTATCAGTGCCCCTTATAATACGAAAAATGAAAGCATATACTGAAGCATTCATATGAATAACCCAGCTAGACTGCTTCTGTAGTTGGACAGTCTCACACCACTGTGGTACTTACTAATCATCTCTGCGTGTTTTCTCTTTGAAACATTGTGCTATTGCTGAGCTATAACAAACAAACCGTGTATGGCTGATTATGCTACTGCACTAACAATTACAAGCTGGCCCTTCTCCATTTTGTTTGTTAAAATCTTCATTAGTCATGTGGAAAGCTACTAAGCCATACAGAATCTAAAAATGTTACAAAAACGTATGGAAGTGTTTAGAAGTGAAAACAATCCATTTAAGAATTTATGTTTCTTAGCCGCAGGACTATAATGCATATTAAATAACAGAATTAAATTAACAAGTAAGTGGTCTCTTACCAGTAAGTAATGAACAGTCCTCCTACAAAAGTAATAACATGCAAACACCTTAGCCAGGAATTTATGGATGGTCATGGAAAAAATCATTCCCTTTACATAAACCACTACGGTAAGTTTATTTTATCTTTACTTCTTGAGGTCTTAAAAGTAACTATTCTACCATTTTACTGTGCTTTGTGCAAGTTTTAGACATAGTTACAATATAGTCTATCCAGTAGAACTACATCAGTTATTAATTTAGTCCAAAAATTGCATCAAATTAACATTCTAAATAATAAAAATACCCCAAACAAACACACTTCACTGAAAGATTAGCAACAAACAAATCACTAAACATAAAACTAGAAGTTTTCACATGAATAACGAAAAAGTCAGTTTGGCAGTGCGGAAAAGGACAGCAAGCCCAAGTATCAAGACACAGCTACTGCTGCACAAAAATAAATTAAAAATTCTCAAGGCTAAGAGACCCCTGCAGCTAAGTTTTTAAACAGCACAGGAAAAAAAAAGAAATGCTCCGGGGGGAGCAGCAGGTGGAACAAAGAGCATGCATTCTATTCAATTAAAATATTTCAAAAAGAGGGAAAGCTACACAGTAAAATCTTAATTTTGAAGACCCTAACGTGAAAGGGGTTATGTAAATTGAACAAAGCCAGTCCCAGAATTTGGGACAGCCTGGTAGCTCTCTGGCATGTAGGACTACACTGTTGCATACAGCTGACCACTCCCTGTAAAAAGTTGTGCAGCTACCAACAATACAAAAAAACCCCAACCTGCTAATTTATAGTAATATTTGCATGTTTCTGCATTACTTCTCTGGCCACTGGGCTGCTTACAATTCCCCAAATCTAGAGGGGAAAAAATGAAAGTTATCTTTAGAATCAATGCAAGCATGGAGTATATGTGGAGCATGGAGTAGCCCTAAGAACTTGCAAGGCATAGTACAAATCGTAAACATCTCAGATGCATCAATAAGGTCAGGTCATAGCGCATAAGGAGTCATACATAAGGTAACAGTACAACTGCTAAAAGCAACCACAGACATAAAAGAATTAGGATGTGTTGACAAGAAGAACTCAAGTTTAAAGTATTTCCCCACAGCCCACACTGGGGGAAAGCCACTCCTTGCAAGTTCTGTAAATACTCAGCATGTTTTTGCTACAGCGTCCATTAGTGATATTTACACATAGTGATGACCTCATTCTCCAGCACAGTGAATGAACATGAGAGAAAAAAAATTAAATATTTTGGTTGTGTATTTATCAGCATTTGGGCTCATTTAAATACTGCTTGAATAACAATTATCTTTCTCAGCTGAGCAGAGCATCAGGTTGGCAGACTGTGCTTCACTTCTTCTCAAAGTGACAATTAACCTTGATATCCGTCTGCAAAGTGCTCTGTACTGGCAGCAGAATAAAATTATCATTATCATATAAATCATAAAGATTCTACTGAAACTGAGATAGCTGTCATCCCTCAGCTATTTGTATTCAGTAAGGAGCAAAGCAGGTTGTTGCAGAACATCTTAAAAATGCATCACCCTACAGCCACCACGTTGTGGGCTTTTGAGGCTGTATTTGTGGCTACCTGAAAATCTATGCCAAACATATATGCCAGAACACTCACAGTTAATATACATTATTAATTAAATATCTCTCAGGGAGGCTTGTAATGCAGGAGGTCATTATACTTGAATCATGAATTTAAATCTGATTTACACTACAGTAATTCCAGACTCAAGTGAGATTTGAGTTGATTATGTGATGCCTATCAGCTAGACAGCTTCCCATCCCAATGATACTCGTGATCACCCGATCTTACTCTTCGAAGACTACAGTTTACAAATTAAAAAAAAAAAAAACAACCAAACCACCAAAAACCAAAACTATAATTCAGTTAATGCTGGATCAAAATACGAAATAGCCCTCTTGCATTGATGCCTAATCGCTGTGTTGATAGACTGTTGAGGAATGTACCCAGACAACCAGGATTATAGTAGTCGTGCCCACAACAGCCCACTGAAATCCCATGTTAAGTAAATGCTTCTTCCCTTCTAGGCAGCCCAGACATGGAGGGAAGGAAGAAAATTGAGTCATCTTCTCTAAAAATTTCCCACCTTCAAACGTGCAATGACAAGTGACTGTGAAAATGTTTACAGCCATTTTTGATATGACGCTTCATTTTTGTAATGTGCACACCGTGCGTCAAAGTGTTTTACTGTTCTTGCTGCTACCGACAGGACATTGCTGTGAATAAGACATGGCAGTGAAGCAAGCCCTCTTAGAAATATTTTTATATACTGACAGGTCTTATTTCTTCAGTAGCAGAACACAAATAAGACAAACATCTAATTACGGGGGGGCACGCTGGGTGTTGGGTTTTTTCCCCCCACTAGAGCTGGCTATTTTCTCTGAGTCAAACTATGGCAGATCTTATGCAAGTACCTCAGGAAAGGGAGAGGCAAGACAAAGAACCTGCTCTTTGTACCCTAGGCACAAAGTGACTCCAGAGGATTGTTTTTGGCAGGCAACGTGGCATATTGTATGCAGGAGATACAAGAAGCCATGGTTGTGTTTCTGACCCAGCCAGCAAAATCAGTCCTCCGGGGTGGGAGAGGTGCAGCACCAAAAAGTGCACTCCCACAGAGTATTTTGAATGAGCGAGCCCGAGTGTCTCCTATGATGCCTGCTGCAGAAAAATGAACTTACTCCAATACAACACGGATCAAGGCTAACGTTTATCCAGTAATCAAAAGCCAGACACGCTTTCATAAAAAGTCCAGTGAAGAATGCCCTTCTTTTCAAGCTACCCAACAAAATCTGAAGTAACAGGAATGGTCCATTTTCACGCGAGAGAGACAGTCAAAATTCCTGTGCAACGTTCAAGCCCAGTTAACTCCAGCCAACAGTTTAACCCAGAACACTTAACAAATCCCGTCCACTGTTACTTTATGTTACCGCAAAAGCAAGCACTGCATTAACCGTAGCAGTTCTGAAACTAGTTTTCCTGTGAACCCACCCTGGCTGCAAACCCCAAACTTGAAACTTTTTTCCCTGCCGGTCTGCAACCCTAGTATAAATGTCACAGCTACGAGCTTAGCAATCAATTATTTATGTCAACAAATCTGAAATTGCATGCCAGGCAGACATCTAATTTTTCAATCATAAACTCTGAAAATTAAATGCGTTACTCACATTCCATCCATCCTCTTTTGAAGGGTTATAACATGCCTAATTTTATAGGTAATACATATATTTATCCTGTTTAGGCTACCTAAGATACCAAATAGTATATAGTAAATACCAAATAGTAACAGCATTGTTAAATTCTCTGGATCACATCTATGGTAAAATGACCTTACAGTTGACATTATATAGTTATTCTAAGTATATTGTAATTATCTAAAAAAAAAAAAAAAAAAAAAAAAAAAAAAAATCTATTTAGCTCAGGAGTATAAAGTTCTAAATGCTGCCTTCTTATGTGTAAACAGACTAATCATAAATTAGTGTAATAAAACACGTACTTGTCATTTTAGTGTAATGTAAATGTAAAAATGTAAAACAAATGTAAAACGTAAATGTAAAATAAAATGTAAAATAAATGTAAAATAAATCCAATGTAAATGTAAAATGTAAAATAAATCCAATTTGTTACTACAGGTTTATATGCATTACCCATATAATTATGATTGATGTAGAAGATACTGCCCTGGTGTCATAGAAAGCAAAGAATTTCCTTCGGCAATTTTAAAGTTACAATAAGAAGGATAATAATCTCTATTAGATTTATGATTTATATGTTCAGTGGTGATTACTGTCAATACCTCACAAACAAAAGTTAAATTGAACATCAGCTAACCTTGCAGAAATAAAAAAGCCCTCCTCCCCCCAAAACCAACCTACACTAAAAATGAGGCACTTATTTTGAAAGAATGAAATTATTCGCTATTTCTCCACTAAAGAACTATATTATTTTCTAATAAAGAAATTTCACTATGAAGAGTCACTGCTGAATTTTACACAAAAAGACTACAGCCAGACAATACAGAACAAAATGCTTTTAAAAGCTCTAAATTTCATAAAGGCTATATTAAGCTCCAAATTTCAGATAGGTTATACTAAGTTTTAAATAAAAAAAAAAACCAACAACCAAACCAGAAAAAAACTTGAGAAATTTAAGCTTTAAGTTCTCAGCTGTGTCAAGCGTTACCCAAAGAATAATTGCTGTAACTGTGTACCATTTATTCTTCAAATATAACTCAATCTCCTAAATTAAGCGCAAACCCTTATATCTCAGTCTTAGCTACAGAGTCACCATCTTGGCCTCCACAATATTTACAACATTAAAAGGCTGAAAGTGTCAAGAAAGCATATTATCACTCACCTATAGCCTCCTCTAGGCACAGTATGCATCTCAAGTTAATAAAGGCCGCATAAATATCGCTTTTGTGCAGAGCAGACAGTAAATTATGTATTTAATTACATATTTCTCCCTAAAAAACAGAAACAGTTGGCTCTCTGCTATTTTTGTTAACATTAATCAGAGGAAACTTCAGATTCTGGCATAAATTTGACTATCGTATAAAAGGTAATATTTAAAATACATAATGCCTTACCACACAAACACGAGCTGCCATATGTGAGGCACTGCTAAGCATGGTTTCTATTAAGCCGATACACAGTAACTGGCTTCTTTCCAAGCAACATGGAAGTGTTTAAAAAACCCCTGTTTAATCCAATTCCACAGCTTTGAAACAAAAATAAATTAAAGTGCTGCAAGAACTGTTAAAATGAAAAATTAAAGGCATGTAAATAAGTGAAAAAATAAATTGTCAGAGAAAATGAAAACAAAGATTATTTCAAGTAGATATCTTAATTGTAATTAGCAACATTTGGCATGTGTTATGATATGAATCAAAGCTGCAGCCAATTAGATACCCCAAAAAGCTTGTAACAAAGCTGCAAATGTGTAACTACGGCATAAATAAGTTTTATTGCACACCAAGAAAACAGCACCCAGATCAATTTCATAGTTTGTTTCTGAAATGCTGTAAAGCATTCTCTGTTACTAGTTCATGACTTTTTAGTCTTAAACTGCAGCTTTTCTGCCAGAAGATTTTGGAAAACAATTTCATTAAATTCAGACTATTAAGTGTAAATCTGTACACATTCTGTCTATACCAAGAATAAAAGATAAATTACAGCATTGTCTTACACTGTCATGCCTATGTAAAAACAAAACAAAACCAGCAACAACAACAAAAAGCCAAAAAAAAAAAAAAGAATAAAGTGCGTAAGTTAACAGCTGTTAAAAACCTGTAGAATTGTGGTATTGGAACTGAGAAAGATTGATTTTTTTAAATAGATTTCCAAGGAGAAAGGAAAACACTATTTTTTCTTTGGAAGGAATAAGAGGTACACAATGGCATCCAGGAAATAACATGAATTTGTCAGATGCTTTTTTAAAGTTTTCTTAAAAAGGAAATAATTTTTAAATATTACATAGAAGATCAGAGTCCAAATTCTGATCAAATGTGGGTGTACTGAAGACAACAGCATTAGGCACTTCTGAGATTGTGCCATTTATTTAAGGAAACAAATACTTCATTATCAGTAATGCTGTCAGTCCCAGCCAACAGACAAAGTACCTTCCATTTCCCCCATTTATTCAATAATGAGTAATTTACTAAAGGGTAATGAGTTGCTAATAAAAGCATGTTTCTTACATGATTATCATGAAATGGCAGTGACTGCTTGTTCAGTGCAGTAGTACCTACTACAGTCACGCTTTCAAATAACTCTGCTCTATCAAATTTCTGTAAAGAAATTGATCCTTACGTAGTTTTTATACAAGACATCAGTCTACACTTAGAAAAAAAATAGGAGAAAAACCCCACAGAAATAGCTAACTAAATTTAAAAGCTACACATTTAGATACTTCTTTGCAAAGTCTCCTAACTATGATGCAAAGTCTCAGCCAATGTGGTTTTGTTTCCCTCGCTGGCAAGCAATGACTGTTTATTTAACACACTTACTATAGGGTTTGGTGGGGGGAGAGGTTTTTTTGGTTGTATTGAGGAGATTACAAAAACATGCATATATAATATCGGTTTTATGTTATAAACCAAATTCAGGCTCGCAGGGGAAACAAAAAAAACCCCAAAACTTTGTTTAGTTATGTAGGAGAGGGCAAAAGAAATGTCGATGGAAGGCAGGCTGAAAAATTCTGGAGCAGATAGCATTGGGGACTGCCCTTGTACTTCCTAGGAGACTGACTTACAAAGACCAGCTGCGACTCAATATGAAACCACTGGAAGAAAATTTCTCTGTTCAGAATTCCCCATGCTAAAAGCATCAAAGTGTTTCTTTTTACCCTTGTTACAGTCCTCCACTCCACCTTCCCCACACTTGCAATTTAAACTAGACCTTTACTAGTCTTGTACACTATGCACATTGCAAATATCAAGGATCCCTTCCATGTCCATCACAGGCTCATTTTTGGGCACTTTTCTGCCCTTTCCTGCTTCAAGGAATGTGTGATTGTCACGACCCCGCCTTATGCCCCAATCTCAATGCGTTTCCCTGCTTCAGCTGTCCCATGGGATGCGCTCTGGCATCCCCCGGCCTTCCAAATCTGCACTCACACAGTGCTCGCTGAAGCACTCTTATTCTTCTCTAATACTATTTTCTCTTTTCTTTTCCTCCTGGGAGAGGAGTTGTCATCATTCGAAAACTGGGGGAACTGGCAGAAATCATGTGGAGGTATTGTTATGCTGGGAGGTATTAATGAGTGCTGTCAGCCAGTTCCTTACTTCATCATCAGTGAGTGAAGTTGCCGGTCCTGGCAAGCAGCCAGCGGCAGGCTCCCTTTACTGCCCTTTTTTTTTCCCCTCCCGTCTTCATGAAAGTTGCAAGGTTTCTAGCCACCAACGCCTGCAATACATCCTGAAGCTTTTGAGTGCTGCATCTAATCAATCCTAAAATCACCCCACGACCGCAAGCAGTAATGGAATCAAGTAGATACTGAGAATTCAGTTTATTCCGTGGGGGGCGGGGGGGGAAAACAGCTCAGTGCTGTCTAATAATTTTTCATATCAAACATACATTTTCAAAGATATCAGATCACTAAAGAAATACCAGCTATATTTTAGATGGCCTTCCAAGTACACTGCATCTTGACACATGGAAGACCCACGAAAAGAAACATCTGTGCGTTATTTTTCAAAAACAGATGCTTTGTGAGCAATATGACATTGAAGGGTCTAGAGTCACTCTTATAGTGAAAATAAACAGGTATTTTAAAGAAATGTTTTAGTACAGCTACATGCTTCAGACCTTAAAGCACAAGTGACACTGTCCCGCACTGTCTTAAAAGAAAATAGCTAAAGGAATTAAAAGATTGCATATTAAAAAGTAACCTGCCACTTTTCATCCGAGGTACTTCAAGGTACCAAGGTAATAAATCTAGAAACCCCACCAGTTATAAAAAACAGGCAAGCTAACTCAAGTGATAAAATATAGTATAGTTGCTATTATAAAATATAATCCCAGAGCAATTGTTAACTTGCATGTTTTTGGAACACATTTCTTGCCGCTTTTGAAGCAGAAAGGGAATCAAAATTAAAAAATAAAGCAGTTGCAATGAGCACTCAAATACATTTTACATTCATTCTTACCCTCGAATGATAATACATCATAGATTTAAAAACAACAGGATTCTGCACATTAATATCAACTGCTTCTATGTGTCTCTTTTTGATTAAGTTTTGCTATTTGCTGTAAACTCTTAAGAGGCCTGGTCAGGCAAAGTTATATACCATTTTCTGTGTCACATTTTCTCTAGAAGGTTATAGAAAACTAGCAGCAGATCAAAGTAAGCCTATACAGGCAGAAGGCAAACTCCATGGCTAACATAATGTAACACGAAGAGAGTCCAGATTCATACCAAGGAGGCTGGAAATGTTTGTGAGGAAAAAAGTTCAAAGAAAGCATTCCTTATTCCGGTTTTCATCCCGCTCACACATTAGCATCACATACATCGCAGTCATGTGCCTGTGGCAACAGACTCACGCATCCCTAACTCAAGCAATCAAAATCACTGACCACAGTTCCTTTTAAGCTGCTAGGTCTTGGGGATTTTTTTTCCATCTGAATTTTGTGCCTAGGTCCTCCTTCGGTGAAATCCCTATCAGAAGAAATAGAAGTAAGCCTTTCTTTAGCCAGAGGAGCCACTATACTCCCATACTCCTTTTAAGTGATACGACAAACATGAGTATGATGCCAATCACCCTTTGCGCTTCCAGAGTTTTATGAAGGAACCAGCAAACAAAGACAGGCTGTTCTGCGCCTATGCTGCCTTAAAGTTCCTTCTTTGGTTAGAGAGCAAGGAAGCACCTCACTGAAGTAGCCTGTGCGTTCTGCAGAAGAGTAAAAAGAACTCAACGTGCACCTAAAGGCAGTGAAATAGGTAGTGGAGACTACCTAAGCAGATGCAGTGTTACTGAGCAAGCGCTTGATGCTACCAAAATCATTACATAAACTCCCTGTGCAAGCTAAAGCAGACTAACCAAAAGAGAAGCAAATTTAGGTTGAGCAAATTGCTTTAAAAACAGAATCCTTCCAGCACCCAAGAGGAATTGTTTTTGCATTTTGCATTTGGAGAAGCCATCGCTCTGCTTTCTCCAAATATTTTCACATTTACTCAAATATTTTAAGGAAAAATACATAACCAAGATTGTTCAGACCCCCCCACCCCCAAGTCAAACTGATGTTGTGAGCATACGATCTAAAAAACTGTAAGGCATCTCTTTGCTCACATTGGAAAGCTATGTGAGTGTCCGTGTGCTTGCGTGTGTGTGCACGCATAGGGAAGAGGGGAAGACCTCCTTAACAACTTCCTCAAGCGAGGGGGAAGGAAGGAGACTCGAGTAGGCCAGGGCAGCCACAATAGATACTTGCTGTACCTCCTGCTCTAGGGCCCTACGCTTCTGTCTTGCTGCATCGTAGAGCAAGGCTGACAATCTCCTCCCTCCCAGTCTTCCCCTGAAATTGTGCTAACATTTGTTTTCTGCTCCTGACACTTGTGCCATCTCCTTAGCTTTAAAGTAGCACTAGGCAAGAGTTTAAACAAATGGCCCCAAGAACAACAGCTTAAACTGATGGAATTCACATAACTCCTTAGAGTTGTGAAGATCCCGGCCTCACCATTTCAGCAAAAACAGAGCCAGAGCAATATTGAACAGGAATGTCAGACTCCACACGGTCATTAATAGCGCAAGAGGCATCCATGAGGCACGCCGACCCCCCTCCCTAAGCCAAGTTCAGCAATTTGCCATTCCACTTGGCTCTTCTCTACATCACCCCCAAAACAGCTGTGTTTTAAGTCTTTTCAGTGTGATTAGTTTTCACAGGCAAAATACTAGGATCAGATATGTTGGTTGTTTATCAATTTAGCAGATAGTATAAGCAGCAAGGAATTAATGTAATGATTCCAAACTAATAGAAGAGATAAGACTACATGCAGGGTTTTAAATTGATTGTTTTGGAATGAGAACCAGCCAATTTACTAAGCTGCGCAGCCCTTTAAAGTATATTTCTGAGCCTCAAGCATCACCCATATTGCTACAGGGAAAAAAGAAATAAAATGTATACACATAAAAGGAATTGCAGTAAATACACAGAAAAGAGAAGAATGGTCACAAATATGCTAGAGAACATCAAAAGAAAACACAAAGAGGAAGATAAGGAACAACAGTGACTTAATAGGAAAATTTTGAGCAGTTGCTCCAAGTGGTGTCCACAGAGAGCTGCTGTGCTGGCTCTCCTTGTTTCCAGCTGCTGAGTTCACATTGAAAGGAGCTAAAAATACATTAAATACTTTCCAAATATTATTCTCCCATGTAAGCAATTGGTATAAGTAGCCACAGAGATGCTGTTCTCTTGCCAGTGAGAAGGGAAATAGTATACAACGCTGACAATAGAAGTTGTATTCTATGAAATGTATTGTCTTGGACAAGATGCAGTCCAAAATATGGGCAAGTTTGAAAAGGCATTATTTTAGCCACAGGAATTCCCGACTATTCCCCTCTTCCAATGAGGCAATATATGAAAATGATACTTAAAGATGAGGTTTTTGTCGCCTTTGAGAAAAGGTATAGTCTGCACTACTCAAAAGTATGATATGTGCAACATTTCTAGCAATCAAGCCTTGGTATTTCAATGAGGAGGAAAAAAAGAGAAGAGTGGCAAACATCTACAATTTAGGTATTCTGTCTCCTGACAAACTAAAATTTCACAATGCTGCAGATTTAAAATACGAATGTACCTGCTTAGCATTCAGGACTGTCCTTGACAATAAATTCAGCTCTATACAAAAGTAAAGGGTAGGGGGGAATGGGACACAACACATACCAAAACCCATCCAATTCTTTCTGTTACATGTGAAGTATAACAGGCTTTTTAATGACATGCCTTCCTCCAAAAATAGCAATGATTACACTGCTCAACTCCCACACACACCCCAGCTGGACTTTCTGACACTTAGAACATTACACATTCTCAGTCCTGAGGAATGATCCAAAGTTTGCAGAGTCAAGAGGACTCTTTCCATTGCCCAGAACCCAAACTACAGAATATGAAATACAACAATACCTAGGGAGGCAGGCAACTCCTATTTCTTATAACACTAAATCTTTTAAAACCAAACGTGACAGATTTTTTGGGAACTCTGAAATCCACAGCCTTCCACAGTCTTGGAAAGATGCTGCAAGTTGCAGCAGTGATAATCTGCCAATTACAAGGCACATGTGTGAGCAAGACTTTTTTTGTCTTCCAGACAAACGAGAAGATTGTACAGCCTACTCTCTTCGTGGGGATGAGGCGAGGGAAGCGTTAAGATTGCAGCTGCTGCAGAAGTGGAAGCTGCAACTCCCGTGGAGCTTGTACCGACTGTGTAGCCTAGCATGCCATTAAGGGATGCTACTGAACTATTCCATTTGGGTTTTTTTCTGAATGAGACAAATCTGAAGCTTTGACGTGCTGTAGTTAACAGAAAGTCTTGCAACACATCTTGTAATATTCCACCCTAGTTCCAATTCAGCTCAATATCCTGCCTATCAGAAGCTCCTAAATAACTACTTAGAGAGTATTCTTGAATAATACAGCTTTCCCCCACATCTTCTGTGACATTTAGTTTTAAGATTTATCACATTCCTATTGCCCAATCATGATTTATTTTATACATAAAAGAGGACACATAGTGAAGGTAAGGTGGAATCACAACCATTTCAAGTAGCCTACATCTGTAAGGAACTTATCTTTATGAAATCTGTTTTTTTAACAGAAAAATCTAACACCTCTTGTAACAATGATCTAAATTTCACTAAAAACAAGAAAGGACGTATCAATACTTTACGGTAAGATATACTGTACTATAGCTTGGTTTTCTTCATTATGCTGAAGAATCATGTCTGGCTGATGCTATTTATTTTGTAATGTTTAACTATAATAGAAAATAGATGAAGTTCAAATGAAAACACTGTTTAGACTATGTCAACAGCATAAAACTAAATGAAGTGATTCTGTACTGACTATAAAAACATATTTGCTAATAGTAAAGTTACTAATGGTTATCTATCAAGATCACAACATGAAATAATTCTGCATCTTAAAAACTGTGTTAAAGCAGCAGACACACGAAGTTAGATGTAATTTTTGATTTTGCAAAACAGCATCATGCAGTGCACTTTATTGCTATTTTATCATTAGTGTAAATAATTAAAAAAAAAAACAAGCCAGGAAATTTCCAGCTCACTTTCTTTTTTTCAAATTGCAAGTCACCAAAGGGCTTTTCACTAAGACAGCCAATGCTCGCTTTACACTTGCTAGCAAAAGAAAATCAAATAACAGTATCTTGTATACTGAAACAACTGCTTTGTTACAAAGGGAAGGATTCAGAAAACTAGAACAAATGACACTGCTGTAAAAACTATAAGCTTTTTAGACTCAGTTCAAAGACTTATGCATTCTTCTACAACAGACTGAAGTTTTATATTCATCTCAGCAAATCAATCCACTAATAGGCATCAGTCATCAACACCTAAGTAAAGATCTGCCATTTGAAACAGCTTTGATGTGATTGAAGACTCGCACACAGTCGTAAGTATGACAGAACAGCTTAGCTATTAAAATGTTTTATCTAGCAAAGAACTGTTCATCCTAATTGACTGAAATACTCTTTGAACGCTATTACTGCAAGGCTACTTCACTACGCAGCGCTTTAGTACATAGCCACTTGACTTATATCTTGAGATCCAGCACAACCACATCAAATCTTGTTAGAATATTTTCTCACACATACTTTTGTCAACAGACCAAAACAATAAAGCTGACTGTCATTTTTACAACCAGTTGCTTCGTTAATTCGATACTGAAACGTACTGGGATTCATTATAAAAGCTGCATGCAATCAGCCATTTCTATCAGTCTTTCTTTTTACTGCACTAATAGAATGAATCCTACTAACCACATCAGTTGAAACGGGTTGGCAGGACTGGGTGGAAGCTATTCCTCCGCACCAAGCCCGCCCTCTCACCGCGAGAGGTGCATGGCAGCGGCTTCTTTAAGCAGCGCTGTGCAGCCCTGGCCCAGCTCCAACACTGACCATATGTCAAGCTGACAGATAAGAAGCCAGAGACAGCCATCCGAAAACAACTGTATACCGCCCGGGCCAACAGGCAGCAAGGGTTTCTAGGCCTACCTCATTGCTCATTTCAAAGCCAATTTTAAGCACACCGAAAGTAAACGTATCTGAGAAAAAAAAAAAAACAAACCAAACCAAAACACAAGCCAAAGTCATTATTAGAAAGGCTATGCGATGATATACGCTATTGCAGAAAGTTTCCACCGAATATCGTAACTGACCACCAGAAACACAGTCGGAAGATTAATAATCGTTTGTGCCTATAACATTTTTCCTTCTCCATTATATTCACAGCGTGTTAACAATTTGCAAGAAAAAGGAATCAGACATATCAGCAACTGCCACCAAGATCACATTTTACAGAATCGAACAAAATGCTACTGATTTAATACCTCAAATGAAGGGTGATTTATTTTTACTCTGTATCTATCAACGCATCGTAGAGTTCATCAGTTTTTACCATTGCTTTTGTTACCAGGAAGTACGTCATATCAATTCCTTGTACATACGCAAACACTATCTACCAGCTTTTATTCCAAAATTACCAAGTAATCAGCACAACGGAATAGCTAAAATTTACTCCAGTCCCCTATGCAATTTCCATAATTCCGTATATTTCATTTCCATATTCCAAATTAGTAAAATCCAGGTGAACTTACCTACAGTTTGGAGGAGGGTCTAATGTAATTTCTGCAAGTTCTTTCTGAATTCTTAAGAGAAAAAAAAAAAAATTATCAGGACTTTTTTGCAATATATTTCTTTCAACTTTATGAACATTTCTACAGCGATCAATAATAATAAAATATAATTCTTATAATTTCTGATGGAAAGCTGATGCTATAAGGTTTCATGAAACTGCTCAAGAAAATGTTGAACTAAAAATCAAATCTTTTCGGAAAAACAAGCCTCCAATCTGGGTCAAGTTATGCCATGAGCAGCCACCTAGAAAATCCCACTTTTTCTACAGGTCAGGGTTCTCAGCTCCTTTGCTCACTTACACAACAATTAAATGTCTCGGATACCCTCCTTCTCTATTTCCTCTCTGCTTATACGCCTCATAGCTCTTGCTCTCCAGAATATTTAAGTTCTTTACGTATCTCGTACTGGCAGGGCAAAAAACCCAACTTCAGAGGATAGTTCTCTCTCACCTTCCTGGAAAGAGCCCATCTGGTCTTCTCCATAACCCCCTCCTAGGTATTGGGGGGCTGCTATCAGGTCCCCCCGAAGCCTATCCTCAAAGGGAAATGCTCCAGTTCCCTGGCCAGGCTGGGGACCTGCCGCTGGACTTGCTCCAATGCGTGCCTTCTTTGTACTCGGGGGCCCAAAAGCAGGTACACATTATTCCAGATGCAGTCTAATGAGAGCCGAGTAAAGGGAGATAAATCACTCTCCCCCACCTACTGACCATGCTCCTGTTAATACAGCCCAGGAGGCAGATAGCCTTCGTTGCTGCTTCACATTGAGCTTGCTGTCTGCCAGGGCCCCACATCCTTCTCAGCAGAGCTGCTCCCCAGGCAGTATCATTACAAGGGGTTAGTCCTCCCCACGTGCATGATGTTGCATTTGTCCTTGCTGAATTTCTCAAGTTCCCTGTCAACCCTCTCTTGCAGCCTGCTGAGGTCCCTCTGAGCAGTAGCCCTGCCCTTGTGTGTACCAACTGCTCCCCCTCAAAACTTCTTGTCATCTGCAAACTTGAGGGAGTGCGTTCTGCCATATCTTCCAGGTCACTGATACAGACGTGAAGCTGGGCAGGCCCAGTACAGATCCTGGCAGCACTGCACTCGTTACGGGCATCCTGCTGGAGGTCTCCCTCCAGGCAGAGCAACGTCGTTGTTAAGGATTTCTGGACATTCCCAGGCTGACGCTCCCATGCCAAGTCCTTGAATCCCTGATCTTTGCCACATCTGCCAATAGGTGCTCTTTTCCGTTATACCAGCATCAGCATGAGAGCCAGTATATCCCCCCCCCGAAGAAATTTAAACATGCAGAGTAGGAGTTTACAGAGTTCCCAAAGGAACCTGTAGGAGTTTACAGTTCCCAAAGACTTGCCAGAGTATGAAGCCATAAGCAGGACTGCGATGGCCACCTTCCCTATAAACTACGCCCAAGGCTTTTTTATAGGCTACTTCAGTGCAAAAACATGGAACATTTAGAAGGAGGAAGGAAAAGAAAAACAATTCAATGTACCCTCAGTATTTTCTTCCTCCCTTCTCCTTCACAGGATTTCACGTACAGGAGCAGATTGCTATTCCTGTTA
>NW_009217456.1:114272-114710 GCF_000690835.1 Fulmarus glacialis
CCACTCAAATTCCTGAGATACGTGCTCAAGCCACAACCCAAAAGTTCAGGCCTGACCTGAAGTACACACATATCTTGTTCAAAATGACTGCCATGCATTTTGCACATAAACACAGGCAAACAAAATGGTTTATCAAAATAAACATTCAGGTGTATTGGCATATATAACATAAAAATGAGCAGTTTAATTCTCTATATAACGTTAGATCCAAACACAGTCTTACATGCTAAGGAGTCTCACAGCCACTATCAAAATTCCCCTTATGCCACTATGAGTTGATTTTATGGCTACAATGAATAAATGAACCAAAGGCAGTAGAGGAACTGGCCTGAACCAGAAACTCCAATCCTTTATCATTCACATTCTGAAATAATTAGGACATATTGGGCAAGATGTGTAGGTAGAGGTAACAATCATTTATTAGACCAGCCGATATCA
>NW_009217456.1:114800-120910 GCF_000690835.1 Fulmarus glacialis
GGGGGGGGGGGAAATTCGATGTTTATTTGCTTTTTCTACGCATTGAAATATTTACTTCTCCAGTACATAGAATTTCCCCAATAAATATCACTCCATTCTTGTAAAAATACAGGCATAGGCTGCTTAATCAATATTTGCAGCAAGTCATTGTAGTAACACTGAAAATCCACCACATTTTTTAAAAGCAAAAATCTGATTAGTGAAGTCTAAGCACAACAAACATGTTGCTTTAAAAAAGTTACTCGGTTTAAACAATCCTAACAGTTCACACCTTTTAGAAGGGAGATCTTATAAGTGTGGGAGATGCTTAAAATATTTCTTCTGCATATGACAAATTTCTAGTGTGTTTTTGAAATTTATACTATCACAAATTCAAATCACGGAAAACCTAGGTAGCATGGAATCTTCAATTTCACGTTTTATGGGTTGTTTTGCTTTTTCTGCCTTTTGGGAAGTTACAGAATGATAGCATTGAACTTCCATAGAGTCAGGGATTATTCCTTTGCTTTACATACAGTAGTAAGAGCAGTTAATATTTCATTGCATTACAATGAATCTGAGACACACCGAGAATAGATTGACAAGTGCAGCTTAAGTCCTAGATCAAAACCCTTATATTCTTCCTCCTAAATCCTAACGCATGTCCCTTCCATTCTGAAAACAAAAGGGTACAGAGCTCTCTCCTTTTCTCCCTTTCAGTTCAGCCCCAAATTTCTAACTTCTAATGCCAAGAGCACTAAAATGGTCCTTGTTCAAGCTTTTCCTGTGATTGAGCAAACAAGAACAAAATACCTTTCTGCTTCAAATGATAAAAATTGATCAGATGGTACTTTCGATTTATGTTCAAAAGTCCTAATTGCTTTTGCAAGCATCTAAGATAAAGAGATGTTTCATTCATGATTATTTTTATACAAACAAGATACAACATATTAATATGATACTGTCCACCAATTGCTCCTCAGCAAGTTGTCCATGTTTATTCTCCTACTCTGTGGCATCCCAAACTAAAATTAATATATACACCTTACACCTCTTTTGTTGCAACCTTAATTTACCTTGCATTCATGCTGAGAGCACATTCATAAACAGTTTCTGCAGAGCAGCTGACACGCAATAGCTTGTTCACATGTCACAGCATTCAAAGTTACAATTAAATCGTCAGACAACATCCCAGAGAGCCTTGCACTGATAGAGACCTCCAATGTGCAAGCTGGCCTTTGTCTGCACGAGTTATTCCACTGCTCTGGCACTTGTTTCATATCTCCACTGAGTTGCCCTCAGAATCTGGCATAGGAGAGGATGTGCCTCATTTCCTTCGCTGACCACAGAGGGTTCACCATGAGAATATGTGGCCTCTGGCAACAAAACATTTTTTGCAGGGTCCTTTCTGGCATCTCTCTCTTCAGATTTTCTGCCTCAGTACAGTTGTGTTTAGCTATGTCAGAGAGGAAAAAGGACTCTAAATTAAAATCATTGTATATATATCCAGTTTATATTTAAACTAATGACATACTGGTTTACTACATATTGGGGAGTGGGGTGACGGCAGGGGGAGAAGCCCTTGCTAGTAATCAAAGCCCTGGGCTCTACACATAGGACATTTAATTTGCAATGTCAGATCTGATACTCTTTGTTCGGTCTTAAAGAAGCCATTTGACCCCTCTCTCTCTCATATATCTGTATACATATAAAAATATTTTCCCCTCCATTTTACTAACAGAAAAGAACAAACACAGTTGCCCTCCAGTAATAGTGCAAAGGTTAATCTACCCCTAAATTCAGAAGCATGAAAGTACACTGTGGATTTCAAATATTACTAATTCTCACAGACATATATTTACTACTGTTCCAAGCCTAGGGGGACTGTGTGTTGTTTCCTTCATGAAACAGTTAAAAGCTCTCTAAAGGTAACAGAGAACTGAACATGTCAGAGGATTTCCCAATATGATTAATAGGAAAAGAAGCAAAATAAAGGACTACATGACAATGAGCTATTTTTACCACATCTGCCTTTCTAAAATACATGCCTCTACCCATAAAAGCCAGGTGAACCAATACGCCATACTGAAGAATATGCTATTTAGGAAATACTAAGAAATGCAATCATTGGTATGCATTTCAATCTTACATAAACTGTGACTGAGCAGGAAATGGATCTAAAGATGGTTAGATTCATGCTGGAGGAAATATTCTTGCCTCCATACTAGATGCAGAACAAATGACAAGGATATTTCTTATAAGAAAAAGCACTCCATATTTTGCCATCATATTCAACATGCTAAATATCATTCCCAGATTCCTTGAAAATCGCGCTGTGATGAACTTCTCTGAGAAAAAAAGAGAGAGGGGAAAAAAGCGCTCATTTTTATTTTGTTGAATTTCAAAAAAATTTAATCCATTACCTATTTGCTACTCCTTGAAGTTGTAACTTATTTCAATAAAGAAAAGAAAAGATTACAACTAAAGTTTTAAAGTTCACAATTCATTGTAGGCACAGATATTTATAAAAAAATTCCAGGACTGGACACAAAGGTTGACAGATTTTCAACTATCAACTTCAGGAGCCAAGCAAAACAATACATTTATTTGTTGAGCTATACTATGTCAGCCAAGAATGGTTACACTTCTCTCAATCCAAAGGTCACGCTAAGATTTGCTACTTAAGAGGTAACAAGATGCCTGCTGTTTTCAAGGACAGCAATTCAATTCCGTGTCTGAACTGTAATTGTGATATGCAGCGAGTTTCTCAATCTTGACATGTTAGGTAAGAAAGGTTGCTATTTAAGGTGATGCCCTCTGGGTGAGGAAAATTGAAGGACCGGTACACTGTATGACATATGCTGTAAGCTATTACACCTGTATAGCAGCTAGTCCTAAAAGTATTAACAGAGAAGGATGGCGTGTGACGGCATTCTGCCTTCGTGATGCTATCTATAGCAACGCTAACAGAAGAAACTCCGTACCTTAAAAACAAAAATCTCACTCAAATATGAATTCAAGTGGTTTCATATAGCCTCCCTAATCAGATCATTTTGGAAAGCAGTAAGCTGCAGGAGTAGTATACTCATACATAAGACATGGTAGCAGTTTACTTTTACACAAGCTAAAGTCAGCACACTGCTAAATCTTGATTTATATAAAACCTAGTGCTACTGAAAATTCTTTAACTGACTACATAAACATACAAATAAAAAGCAGAACAGAAGTATTCCAAATACAGATGCACAAATCTTCATTCTAATCCAAGATATACAGTAGGTATCATAATGTAATCCAAAAATACTGTGACTACAATTCCATATGCATGAAAAAGCTTTCCAAATGAGAAAACATGACTTCCAAACTCAGGTTAGAATCAAGTCTGTAGTCTGTGACTTTGGCTCCAGTGCTACATTAACTTGCTGGTGTTCTCTGCTCTAAACAGGAATTAAGGAATCCTGACCAAAGCCGTAACTGCAGTACACTCAGTTGTTTGGGGTTTTTACTGATTTTAGCAGAGCTAACTCCTTTAACTATAATAGAGTTATTAGAGGGAATTGCATAGTGAAACACTTAAGTGAAGGTTATTGTGACTATAGAGTAATGCCATACAAACCCACAGAATTCAAAAGCTATGTCTTAGACAGCTGAATTACTTCAATTTATTTCAATTTTTAAAAGATCACTTTTTTAACCTGGTCAAGAACAACATTCCCACTGAAGGAGTATAGCCTTATTGCTGCACTATTTTTAATTTCTAATGAACAAAAATAATAGTATTACTATGAAGATATTTTATACAGACAGTTTCTGTAATACTTATCACATATTGAGGACTCTACGCCATTTCTCCTTCCTTCATGTTACTCTTCTCCTTTTTATCCTCTACTTTAATTTCTGATTTGCCTTTCTTGAGACATTACTGATTTTAATTAAAAAGCAAAGAAACAAAACCTGTCATGTGAAAACCTGGCCAGATTAAGAATGTTTATAGAAATGTAATCCCAATTCTAACACAGTGACAAACTACTGAATACTAAAAAAAAAAAAAAAAAAAGAAAAAACATAAAAAATATGATACTATTAAAAAACCCTGTTACTATAAAAACTATGTTGCTGTGATCCTTCCACAAAGTGCTCTGACAACCAGCACTCCTAAAATACATTTTTTTCAAAAATATTATTTATTGTGCACATATCTACAGAACTCTTATAAATCATCTCAGCTTCTAAAATGCATAATCAAAGGCTTTCCTTCAATATTAGTACACATATGAAATTGGCTTTAGAGTCTAACTGGCAAACATACTGATGTCAGCAATTGGCATAATTAGTTTCAGCAGAACCATAAGCAGATATGATTAAACTTTAAAAGGTTTAAGTAATTTTATCACTGTGAAATGCACGTTGATAAAAGCTCTAAGCTTTAAAGATACAAAGCTAAGATTAATAGACCAATTTCTGACATATCATTATTAATTTTTTAATAGGATAGTGTCCACAGGCCCTTGTCAGAATTGTGGTATCATTACATTAGGCATTGTACAAAGTTCAGAATACAGACTCTTTTCTAAAGATGTTAAAAACTGGTTTTTATGACCTTAAAAGTCATGACTAGTCCAATATTCCTAATATTTAAAAAAATAACAATAGCAGGAAGCAGACGAAAGAGAAGAAAGCCAGAAACCATAATGGCTGTGAGGATTAACTACATGAACAACATCATGGTTTGAAGTGAAAACTAGTGGGGTTCTTTCCTTTTAGTCATAAAAGGAAACACGGGCAAGCTTTGCTGGCCATCCTTTAAGTGATATGGCTAGGTAATCTCCTAATAGTGTCGTAGTAGGAATGAGTCTTCAGAAAGCATTTCAGCGGGGAAGAAAAAAAACAAGAAAGGCTAGCTGTAAGGGAGGTGTCTATGGCAGAACAAAAACATGACAAAACAAACCTCACTGGAAAGACAGAAAAGACTTCAGTTCAGAAAAGTATGTAAATGGTAAGGGACAGATTAAGCCAAGACAAAGACTTGAATCCTGAAGAGATGTACACACACATTTATATACTTGTATTTACGGACTCCTGCTACATGGATATGTTATAAATTACAGCAATAGGGCCTTGATGCTTCTCCTTTACCACAGCACCACAGTAGCACAACTCCAGTCGTTTTTCTTGTAGTTTACACAGCCTTGAATTAGCAAAGAAACAGGATCTGGGAATTCTGCATCAGGACAGTCTGCAGAATTGGTCTCTTGTCAGATTATTTAAAAATACATTTTTAAAATATTTTAAAAATATTTTAAAATGTTTTTTAACTTCAATCACTATAATCCCATTTGAATTCTGTTGCCTATACTAACACCCCTACGTGTACTAATGGAGCAACACTAAACTGTAAATTCCTTCTGTCTGGTCGAAGCAAGACAATCGTTATCTGGAGATTGACATGATAGCACAGAATAATTTAAATAGCTATTCTACAAACCCACCTTTCCTCTCAAGCAGAAAAGAGAAGGGAAAGAAATGGGTATTTAAACAGACCACAGTTTAAAGTAATGAAACCAACATGCATTTGGTGTTCACTCAAATATTTCTGACCTGACCATCTGGGAAAAGGAAACGCAGTACTTTACAGCAATAGGTATTACGGTAGTCCTAACATGCTGAGTTACTGAACTGTCTGAAATGTTTATGGTTAATTAACTGTAAGTTACACTGACAAGTTTCAACATCAGTCATACATACACATACAGAGATATATTTTATAAGGCTACAAAACTGTCTGAGTTTTACTAGCAATAAAAAAATGTCAGCTTTTATCATGCAAGCTACTATTAAAACCATGTGAAAGAGCCAATCTGTCAAAGAAAGGAAAAAAGTATATAGGTCTCATTATTGTGACCAGTCTCAAAAGGCTATTACACTGACATAGTAGTGTTATAATAAAACAATAAGAAAATTAATATACTGAGTCAATACATACATCTGATGGTCAGCTGAAAAAAGAGAAAGGAAAATAAACAGCCAGAAAGAACACTGTACCTTTTAGCACTAGTTGACAGTTTAGCAGCTGTTTTGCTTGATATTTTGCCCTCTTTTTTCTTGGGTTGAACTTGCTCCCTTTCTTGTTC
>NW_009217456.1:120931-124325 GCF_000690835.1 Fulmarus glacialis
AGCTGCCTCCACTAGTGCTTGGACTATCATCAACTCTCTGCCCCTCTGTAGACATGGCAGATGCTGCACTGAACAAAAAAAACAAACAACAAAAGTTAGCTTTTTCAGAAGAAACTGTCCAACAGTATTTCTTACATGCCTTAAGGAAATAACATGCAAGATTTATGTCTTTGTCTTAATACATAATGCTTGTGCTACAGTACGTCAGTAATCTTAGTACTGAAGAGTTTTGTCATAAGCATCTTAACAATAATTCAGGAGTTGGTCACTTTAAACCCCATATCAAATAAATAATAAACCCTTTTATATATATATGAAAAGCATAAGCTATTGTAGTTAAGCGGGAAACATAATTCTGCAAGTATAATATCATTCACTGTGAATGACATTTTTCAACCGCCCAGCAATATCATGAGTTAGCTATCTCATCATTACGCCACCGGTTCAAATCTAGTATGGTTTGTTGAAAACTCAGAGCTATTACTATCTTAAGACTCTGTGTTATCCCATATGAAATAAATCTGTGGGCTCATTCCAAGTCTATAATGTGGGTTTCCACATTACAAAATCCACATCTTGGCATGCTGGATGGAAACATTCACAGAACCAAAAGGCACTAACACAGGACTGTTTGTATTTACTAAAATGGTACCCTTCTAGAGCGGTAAGCGTGCTGCTAGAGGATACAAGGAAGTTTTTTCCTGACAAATTCTGTTCAGTCAACATGAGGCAACACAGCTGTCAGAGAACACGAGCGACAAGAAATCTCAGTACATTTCAGAAGTCAAGCTAATGCTTTATTCGCACACTTCTGATACTAGTTAGCTATTTTCATTTCTTCCTTCATTTTAAATAGTATAACAATATGCCGACAGATGAGGAATTACAAGCCCACTGTTACAGCTGTCATGACTTCTCAAACTGTTCTAATGAAGGGCAGATGTCCATGAAAAACTCTTACTGAATTAGCATATGTGGTGGCAATGACTGTTAGAAAATTTTACAAAAAAACCCTCAAACTCAAACCCAGAAGGTCCTTCCTTTAACTCCAAATCTGTAGTTTATATACGTATTTTATATATCCTCCTCTCCTAGAGATTTTAATAAAAGAACCACCTTCAAAGCACACAGGCCCAAACGTTACTTGCTTACACCCACGCAATCCCCATATATCTGGGTGGTTTTCTGATCGAATCTGTCTGAATCAAGAATTTGCTCTTTCATACACAAGGAGTTTTAAATTGCTGTGAACTTCAACTTGCTTTTCCTCTTACCTATGTTCAGACACCATCACAATTAAGAACAGAACTATTCACCTTGACTATTCCATGTTTTAATACTCTCTCAAGGGAGAATAATGAGATTGCAGGCTCAGATTCAACCATGCTCATTCAGTGGATTAAACAAAGTTCATCTCCCTGCACATATTTATGGAAAGAGACAGCAAAGTAAAGTAACATCAATGCCAGCAGGGTTATGTTGAAAAGGACGCTTTTTGTGTTCTGGTTATAGCTGCATGTAAGAAAACAAATTTACTCCTATTCTGCAAAAGCTTTACCAAGATCTAATTCTATCAATGAGAACACACCATGGAGTGGAAGAACTAATCTTTCCAGGCATTATTGACACAATCCAACTAACTGCAGGAGGAATTAGATCTTTTTTGTCCAATTTATGAAACTATACTGAAAAGGAAATCTGGAAGTATGGAATCCCTTCAAAATGTTTAAATGCTAAAAGAAATAGCAAGTGATGGATATGGGACTAGGTTTTCCTTAATCAGCTTAAGCTACATTTTGAATTTTATTATGGAAAAGAGTATTTTATAAATATATTTTCATATATAAATTTATATAAAAACACAACACCTAGCCTGCTCATTGAAGTAACTGAAATAAGGCATAGTTTGCATCCTAAAACTAAAATACAAAAATTGTTCATTCTTAGAGAACAATTTTTCCTACAGTATAGCTACAACATTATATTTAACATAATTCATATAGTTATACAGATTAATGTTTAGATATTTACATCCTGGTTGTCAGATTTAAGATAAAAGCAACAGAAGATTTAGAGGTAATAAAACACAGAAGTATCGTATTTTGACAAGTCAAAATATGCATTTAATAACTGTAATGCAATTTTGATAGTAGGTACTTGTTTTCTTTGCTTCTACATACAGCTAAAATACAATCTCATCTTTTTTTATAACACCTTTGATGGCCTTTATTTACTCTAGATTTTAGTTCTGATCTTTGCTTAATACATCCAATCTTAAAGAGAAAAATTCTCTTCACAATGTACATAGGCTTTAACACTGCAGGCCAGAATGTTAAAAGCATATTTAATAAAGCCTATATGCACAGGACATCTGCTGTGAATAATCTTGGCTATAAATATTACTATTATCCAAAAACAACTGTATTCACTTCATAAGTTCAGGTTACTATCCAGCAGACAAACACTGTAACAGTAGCCCAGAGCATATAATTACTGTAACATGTAATGCCAGCATTTACAACAGGAAAATGCTTAAATCTGTCATTTGATGTCTGGCTAGTTTCTTGGGTTTTTTTCCCCTCTCTCCTGCTCTCTCTGTTCCCCTTCCTGACATCCAGGCAGTTCCTTCTATGCCCTCTCCTCACGATATCTGCAATTTTAGGAATTTTGCATAGTTCAAGGAATGCTCAATATCACGGTAAAAGTGTGTTTTAAAGGGCCTGAAGTTAGACACTTCAGACATGGTCAAACTTAAAAGACAAACACACACATGAACAAATAAGAGATGAAAAAAAAAAAAGAAAAAATCAACCGAGGGGATGACAGTGTTAGGAAAACATTTCACTGCCATGAACGCAGACAGAGAAATACAAGATACCCCTCGAATCTGGACAGCCATGAATGCCATTGCAACTGTCACACGGAGTGAGAGGAAAGACACACGATGTCCAGGTCCCCGGCTGCCAGGCTATTCTACATTCAGGCGAGGGTTGCTAACCTCCCTGCTGTTACGCTGAGAAAAATGAGCAGAGGGGACAGAGGAAATAGTGAAAGGGGACTTAAAAGTCTCTCCCTTAACGTGAGATGATTCAGCAGAGACGCAGATTACAAGTGTAACTACAACTATCAATTCTAAGTGAAAAGTGTCCAAAAGATCCTGCTCCTGTCATACATATCCACCGGCACCTTCCCCGCCCTCCTCAAAAGGAAAAAAAAAAACCCACAACAAAAAAAACAACCACCACCCCCCCTCAAAAAAAAAAATTATCCAGCAGTCAGGGACAGAGAGATCCTGGCAATGCGCAGCTAGGTCCCAAGGGCGGCAGAGCTAGTGATGATGTCTTTCTGAAGCGGTCTTAATTCCCTATAAGCCAAGATAAATTGAATATTTCTG
>NW_009217457.1:0-41550 GCF_000690835.1 Fulmarus glacialis
CCCCCCCCGCTGCCAAGGTTTCCCCATTTCTGCTGCACACGCAGCCCTGGCTTCTTCCTCTGGAAAGTCATCTGCATACGTTAAAGCTCAGGGATTATTTATTGGTTTCATAATTCTTTCGGAGTTGTTTCTGGTGCCTCCAACTTATTTTATATTGGGGATTTTTTAAAAGGAAAAAAAAAAAAACAACACATCCACAGAGCTGCCAGATGCATTTTTTAAAATCTTCCTCATTCAAATTATTATTACTGACTGTCTGGGAGAATAACCAAATACAGATTATCTATTCCTTAACGTACCACCAAAATACATGTAATGCCCACATGTTGTGCAGAATGCTGTAGAGCAGTAGAAAGAAAGATCCCAATCCTGTAAATCCTCACAGAATTTTATTGTGCAGTTTTATTTTTAATTTATTAAGATTCTTC
Organism: Fulmarus glacialis; assembly: GCF_000690835.1. Taxonomy (NCBI): domain Eukaryota; kingdom Metazoa; phylum Chordata; class Aves; order Procellariiformes; family Procellariidae; genus Fulmarus; species Fulmarus glacialis. The sequence goes on from NW_009217457.1 coordinate 429, forward strand.
CCAAATCTCACTGTTTGGATGTTGACACTTAATTCTGCAGATTGGCCCCATGTTCCTTGTGCCTGAAACAGTTGGCAAAACTGGCCTCGTGTGCGTCTGTACATCAGAAGGCACAACAGCCATGCAATCCCACTTTAAAAATTGATTTTGGAACCGTGGATTTGGGTCTGTTCTGGAGCAGAGGCTGGTAGCTATTCACAGTGATCCGGACTATGCCTTTCCCCAGCTCAGAGGATAAATGAGCCAGCAGAAACTCAATGGCTGCAAAATGCTGTGGTTCCCAAGCTGGAGCCCTGCACCGTGCTCGCTTCGTGCGGTTGAGAGCATCTCTGAACTGCCCTGGGGACAGTCACATCCCCAGGATAACAGTGGTAATGTCAGGTCATCTCAGTGCAAATAAACCTGGAAAAGAGCTGGGATCATGAAGCATATGCAGAAAGGCCTCTTATCAGCTGCTTTTCTTCACAGTTAAAAAGTACATTTTCTCCCCTTACCTCTCCACCCAAAACTAGACCCATGGACTCACCTCCAGGTGCTCTGAATTTTGAACTCTCTCTACATTTACCACTCAAGTCTCACCTCAGCAGCACACATTTTCTTCATCATGCCCCTTCCCAGGAAACCCCTATCCTTGCGAGCAGTCAGGGATCATCCTATATATAGCTTTAAATATCCAAATGCTAAGTTTTCACTACTCACCCATTATCAATTACATTTTAACCGCTATAGTCAGCAACATTTCATGGTTTAAAATATAAACTAATGAACTCTATCAACTATCTCATTAAGGACATACGTGCTCCACACAGCACATTGGTTAAAAATGTTAAAACACGATTTGTTTGTGGAAGGCCATCATAAAAGCCATGTAGACATTTTTATTCTTTGAAGGTATTTTTGCCATTAAAAAATCAGTCAAGGGAACTAAGGACTTCTAGATAGAGTTTTGGTAATCCCACATGGCTTTTCACTTAAATGGTAGTATTTTTATTTTGAGTAACAATGTTCGCTAACGGAGAACGTGGAGCCAATTTTATCTTGGTTTATCATTAGCTTGAATGAACTAGATATTACCAGAGTTCTTCCTCCTCCCCAAAACTTAACCAGAAGGAATACTTGCATTTTACCACACTAATTTTATGGGCTTGAAGTTAACAAGTTGATGGTTTGTCACAAAAAAGCCCCAAATATTTTATTAACGACATCCATGTAGGAATGCTACTGAATTACAGTTACCTCTGGCTCTGGAGAACAACAGTACAATTTCACAGCAGTTTCAAAACTCTTTTGGGAAAGAAAAAACCTCAAGGAAAAGGGAAGTTAATCTGAAGTGCCCCTGCTTCCCTACTATGTGCATAAGAGAGGCCAGACCTTGACTTTTAATTTCTCCTGTCAAACCACCTCCCACAATTAGTTTTACAAGGCTTGGTTTATCCACTTCAGAAGAACAAGGCTGAGTTTCCCTGCAGGAAATGAAAATTGCATCCAGGTTGTGTGGCTGCTTCAAAGGGGGCCACAATCCCGATTATCCAGGTTATTCCCGGGGGCGATGCCTCTCCATCCATCCTTCCCAGCTTTGTTCTTTAGCACTGTCAGGGGAAGAGGAATGGGAGGAGTGTGTTGTGTGGAGGTGTCTCACTGCTTTCTTTACCTTTGTATCTTTTCCTACTGCTTCTTTATGCTTTCTCCCCCCCACCCCCCACCCCCATTTTTGTCCTCCTTATCTTCCTTACTCTATGTATTCAGTTTTTCTTTACTTCAACCACGCGTAGTTTTTCTTTCCAAAGCATGCACTCCACTCCATGCTAGTTTAGGGCTACCCTGCAGTAGCGACAGCATATGAACACCTAAATAGTCTTTTTGTTCTTTATTTTTATCTCCTTGGGAGAGGAAAACCTAACACATTGCTATTTCTTCTCTATTACTATAGACAGAGGGTGGCATATGCTGGTAGCTTTGTTTGCTCTCAGCTTTAAGCCTCAGCCTCTTGCTGTGCAGGAAAAGCAAGCCAGCCACTCGCTACAAACTGAAGAGCACAGATCCCACTGCTGTATCCTCTCTGTACTTTGAGATGTGTGGGTGAAATATCTCACCCTGCGGCTGTGGGTCACCTGTGGCTAGAGGAAAGACCGAGGAATGAAGTGACAAGGATCTCTCAGATCCTATCAGGACCCCTCTTCAGGCATGTCTTTCAACTGCATGGCCCCACTTCCCCTCGAAGTGGTTTTGAAACTTTGAACACGCCTCTTTCAGCAAAAAAACTTACAGGGTGCTCAGGAATGTCCCCTGCATTAATCATTACCTCTTGTCATTCACGAAGCGGGGCTACAGCTACGCATCCTTTTCTCTCCAGCTCTCATACCTGCCTCTGACTTGTGTCACTTTAATAGGTCAAGTTGAAGTAGCTTAACTTTCGGCTTGCATTTACATATGAAAGTCATTTGATGTAAAGAGCACTCGTGATTTTTAACAGTTAATATTTGACTGTATGCAGGCAGTTGGCTTGGACTCTGGTTATCAAATTACTAATTCATGCAGGAGCTTTAGCTCACATGGCACTGAAAAGGTCAATTCAGAAGAGAGCAATATGGAAGAGACTAGTGTGGAATAACTTACCGGGAAACAGCATAACATATGGGTTAGTACGGACACCAGAAAGAAGGACGATGCACTGAGGGAAATATCAACTTCCATTAGTTTCCCCTTGGTTAAAGAAGAGGAGTTTTAAGACGGAATTAGTGACTGATGGAGACAACATGAAAAAAAAAAAGGAGCAGACAGAACATATATTGAGTTTAAAACCTCCAGACTAAAATACTGTATGCTTTCATGACATTAGACGGAAGGCACTGTAACAAACTATATGGCACTTGGGAGGTGGATTATGATATGCTGTAGGATATGGAGTATAAGAAAAGGAAAAGGAAAAGGAAAAAAAAGGAAAAGCAAGAGAAAAAAAAGGAAAAGCAAAACGAAGAAAAGGAAAAGGAAAAGGAAAAAAGGAAAAGGAAAAGGAAAAAGGAAAAAAGGAAAAAAGGGGAAGGGGAAGGGGAAGGGGAAGGAGGGAAAGGGAAAGGGAAAGGGAAAGGGAAAGGGAAAGGGAAAGGGAAAGGGAAAGGGAAAGGGAAAGGGAAAGGGAAAGGGAAAGGGAAAGGGAAAGGGAAAGGGAAAGGGAAAGGGAAAGGGAAAGGGAGAGGAAAGCTATGTCTGCTGCCCTCCTCTGCTAGAGCAGGAATTGCATCCCCGCATTGCAGCCTGAGTTAAACTGAGGATAAACCACCTCAGATAGGTGAAGAATTTCAAGAGAAGAGGTTCTGGTGGGAAGAAAGCACCTCTGTAACACTGCTTTCACATCTTCCCAGATCAGCTGTGATCTCCTTTTGGATATCCAGGAAACCTCACTGTAATCACAGCATCGACTATGATCCAGAAATCCAAGTCCTTTTATTCCCATATGTGCCAAAATGCGTGAAGACTTGTCTGGGCTTAGCTACAGGGATCTGCAGTTTTGGGGCCTCCAGGCTGAAGTTTTTGCTTCTTAGAGTAAACAAAACAAAACAAAAAAGCTTTTCCCTTTGAAATCTATGTGTCCCCTAGCCAGCTGCTGAGACTTTGTGTCTCCAGTCCTCCCTCACTTCATTAACTCTCTGCAAAATCAAGATCCTGAAAAGACTGCAGTGTTACAGTCCTCTATAATTAACAGGCATAGATATAGCATAAACCTTTAGCCACAGACCTCTGTCACAACATTCAGACATAAAATAGCATGCTCCCGAGAATAGCATCCATCAGCTCTGCACGCTGAAATAAAATACTGGCTGTAAATATTGTTTACTGCACATACTTGAGAGAAGTTGTATTCTATAGATTTCCTAGTCTACGAGGGCAAGTTTCCACCCTCCGTATCTTTAGTGGAGCAGCACAGTGAGTCTGAACCAAGTCATTAAGCCCACGAAATGCAATGCAAGGTCAGTATCTTCCCTTTCTGTTACCAATAAACATATTCCTACCTTCCCCTCCGCTCCCCTTGCAGCTCCCTACTTTGGCTATGACCTTTTTCTCTTCCTGTCCTATAGGTACCATAACGTCAAATTCAGTTGGTGCCCCATGAGTTTCAACAGAGCTCAGTTTAATTACAGGGGTAGACTTCTCCTGACTTTGTGAACCAAGGATTTACTCAGTTTCTCCCTTGTTGCACACATGCAAAGGACACGCTTATAAAGTTGGGGTTTTGCTGAGTGGAGACTGTTTCTTTCTGAGACCCATCTGTGAGCTATTTGAAGTAACACGGTCCTTTGTGCTTGTAGAGAACCTCGAACCGCTACAGCCGATTGACAGGATATAATACTGAATTGATTTTATCATGGATCGCAGAACCCAAAACTGAAATGCTTCTCGATACCTTTTTTTTGGTAGAGAAGAAACTAAACCAACTCCTACCTTGTTTGAATGATAAAGCGTTATAACATTATATTCAAATATAAGTAAAATTGACACAGCCATCCTGAAGTTATTTATACATTTAATTAATGAGAAGCAGTATTTTTAGTCTGTCTCAGGGATAAAATGTAATCTGAGGGAGCAAACCCCTTCCATTAAGCCGTGTTTGGAGAACACTGCCTGCTAGCTTCGTTTCTACCTGGGAGAAGGCTAGCAGGGCTGGTGGCGAGTGGTACATGCTCATCACGTTCCTCTCCCCCGCCTGCTCTGCCCAGTTCGTCCTACCCCTCCACTGCAACATCATTTTGGAAAACAGCTCCTTTCCTCTAACAAAGCAGGGGAGTAAGCTGTGCTTTAATGCTGATTAAGCTCTATATACTACTTTATAGGGAAACTACACAGAGACTGTTGCAGGCTGCTGTAACAGGGCCAAGGGTGAAAAAGCCAAGAGGAGCTCAAGCAAGAGCAAACAAAGAAACCCACCGCTCCAAGGATACAGGACCTTAACAACAACAACAGCAACCCCCTAAATTCTTCAGCAGTTAAAACACAAAAACCCAAACCTCACACAGTCCCTAGTTACATTCTTTTCCTGTAGCATAAACCCTCGGTCATGCAAACACAGGGCTTTCCACAGCCACCACCGGCAGCTGAGCCTCCCGTGCCCCCACCCCCCAGCTGAACCTCCCTTGGGGCACCCTCCCCACCTTGGGGCACCCTCCCTGTCCGTGGGCACCCCCCACCGCCCCCAGCACCCTGTCCCGACGGCCTCAGCATCCCGGGGGATGTAGGGCTCAGCTCCAGAATTCACCCCACACCGAATTCGCCGTTGACATTTCCCTCTTCCAGCCTTTCTCCAGGAAGAGGAAAAAAACCACGCTGGCTAAACTTTCTTCTGTTTTAGTAACACATGACCAAATGCTTATCTTCATAAATAACAAATAAATAAATAAACGATCTTGCCTGCACAGCCCTAAAACTCCACTTTTCGTTCAGGCGCTGCCATTTTCTTACTCCAACCTATTGCAGTAAGTGACGAGCCCCGCTCGCCCTCGCGGCGCACAGCGCGGACCCGTGGCACGCCAGCCTGGGTAATGCTACCGGGCAGGAGGTAATATTCTGCAAAATAAATAAAAAAAAAGGTCGCGCTCTCTTCCCATTTGGTGCTCTGCTGTTGATCAACCCCTCTTTACCGTAGTGAGAAGTAAATTCTGCCACCTAGGAAGAAGCACCAAGGTTTTTCTGCCCAACAGTCTGCCACAGAAAAATCCGGAAAACACCCAAACCAGAGTAATTTGGGCCTATGTTCTGGACATCCTGTGTCCTCTCCCTGAGGACCAGAATAGCTCCTTATTTTTCAGACCACCTGAATAGATCCTTATTTTTCCATGGTGGAAGAAACACCATTTTAAGCTTTCCTACTAATTTCAGTACTCATTCTGAAAAGTGATGATTCTCCAGCAGGGTCCTTATATCAGACAGGACATTTCTGAGAGCATGGCAGGAAGGTTTCCCGTGCTAAAATCCCTTTAAATACGACAAATAACCCCTTAAATATGGTGGGTTTTTTTTTACTTCTCAGACATTGAGAATAAACACTTTGATCTGTTGCTACAGATTTCACTGTCTCCCTGAAAACAAAAGAAAGAAAAAAACCCACAAATTTTTACATGTCTCACAAGAGGACAGTGTTCAACTCAGACTAAAAATTATGAAGTCATATATTTTTAACATTCCTGTCTAGCCCTCTGCAAACCACAAAACAATGCAACATCCATCATCATAAACTCTGGGACAGTAAATTAGGAGGACAGCATATTTTTGGGTGTTTTAACGAAAAATAAATATTCCTAATGGGAAATTTGAGAGAAATCATTAAACCATGCTGTGGTATACATCACGGGAGAATGAAATCAATTAGGTCTTAATCTCATGTTATTTATGAAAAGGAAGAGTGGAACACAGCTTCTTTTATTATAAGCATTTTCTGATTGTTAGAGGCTGTTGCAAAACTTTCATTTGCTTTGGGTCACAAACACAGCAAGTGAAACCTCTCAAAACTAAAACAAATAGAAGTAAAATGTTGGGTTTGTAACATCAGCTAATAGTATTAGATAGAACTGTCAGGCCACAATTATATGCAGTTTAACTTATGCCATTACATAATTAAATTTAGACCAATGAGCCCTCAAAGTTACATTTTTACATAATAATAAACACAAAAATTATATATGTGCTCCCAGTAGCATTACAAGTTAAGTATATATTTGGCGACACTTTACAGTAAGTGGGTATTCATTACTAATTCCTCTGGTATTCATTGTAACAACATTAGTCACGAAGAACTAATGTGGATATAATATTTGAGCACTGGTTTAGTTCTCTATAAATCGTCAGCGTAGAATACAGTGGTAATTCCCTTTCCCTGACATCACTGCAATGCTGTTGAAGACCACACCGCGGTCATTGGGGGGATATTCAAAATACACTGCGTTATTGTCATTGAGGGCAAGGCGTCCAGCCGCCCTGGCTGGGCAGTCCTCAGGCGGCTGCGCCATGCATCCAGCCCCTTATTCATCTGTAGAGAAGAGCATTGTCCTTTCCTCATCATTTCTCCCCCGAATCATGGCACGTGTCCGTCTTTAGCCTATCTCCCTGCCTCCTTCTGCAGTGACACAATTTCAGAGGACAACCCAGTGACAAAAACAGACTTCTGTCCTGAATGTGGTTTTTTTTTCAACTCCCTGGCCACAGTTATATATTACAATTCATTAAAATGATTGCTGAGGGACCTTTCTTTCAGACACCGTTATCAGGTAATCTGATCAGTCCAATGACACCATTCCCATGACCACCCTTTGGTCACGATCTTTATTAACTTTCCCCACATCACCCCAGAAAAGAATACAAAGTGCTCACTTACTTTAGGGAACAAAATGTTCTAAAAAAGCACAGAAACGTGAAATAAAAATGGAAGCCTCCCCATTCTTCAAGCACAACTTCAAGAGCTGCAAGAGCACATTACGTGGTGTACTAACAGATGGCCCAAGCGAGAAGATGAAGCTCAGATGGTTTCAAAAGGGTCGTTGCCATTTTCTACTGGCAATTTCTCAAGCCAGTTGCAGACCTGTAGTAACTCTAGAACCACGGAGCTGCCTACATGTAGTAGGTTTTTGCATAAGGATCTTCCTATAATTATGTATTAACTAAAGTCTAGACATTGTAAAACACTGTAGAAGATAAAAGCATTTAAAACATGAAGTTTAAAAATACATCACTGTGACCAGTTTCTAAAAAAAAAAAAAAATCTCTGCAATTAGGGGCTCTTTTTCATATTCCTGTCTATGCAACACAAACCTCAAGCAGTTCATTGCACTTTCCCTATTTACTAATTTTATGCAATTTTGTGTACCATGAGCACATTTGTGCAGTTTCTTTTTTTTTTTCTTTTTGTTTTCAATCACACTGCAGCTGGTAGGGAGATGATACACCTCATTATCTTATTCTGTGGGTCATCTAAAATGGATATTAAGTAATTCTGCCTGCTACAGCTTTGGTACGGAGCCAAGGAGAGCTAAGAAAAGTGAGATGCTTGACTTAAAAAAGAGGGTGCTTTTTACTTTCAACATAGAAATGTGTTTTCACATGGCATGCTTCTTTCAACAGTTTTGTCATAGCTAAACAGACATGGCAAGAGAGAAAATCATAACCTCCCAAAACACCTCCAGGTAGTTCAGCTGGAAAACAAGTTTCACTTCCAGAGCCCAGCGCACTGGTACACCATTAGCAATAGGCAGACTAGCACCACTCGACGAGCAACACAGGCTCCTCTCTCTGAATAAGGATTTTGGGCAAGGATTTTTGTGATTGTGGTATCAGTAGATGCGTATTTAAATCAAAGCTTAATAAATGTTTTCATACCTACAATGAGCTTCTCTGCCTACAGTATATTTGAAAGATATTCAGTATCTCCTTTTATTCTAATCCGTTTTTATGCTCGGGTGTCCTTGCATTTTAGTTTGTGCCACTGCTTTCTAATCACCTTTTATTCAGAAGACTGCAGGTTGGGAATGGTCTCAGCTGGGGGTGTGACTTCTCAACCCCCCATTGCCTGATGCTGACCTGTGGCCACGACAGCGGGGGAGCACAGTGAGAGCATCTCACAGGCATCCAGGCGGCCGTAACCCAGCTCAGCAAGAAGCATACCGAGTGATAAACTACACAGGCTTAAGTCATGGTGCTTGGTGAAATATGACCCTGTGGGACAACCCTGCGTACTGATCTGCTCCGTCAGTGAACAAGTGGCCAGTCAATGCTCCTGGAAAGATAATTACCCACCCATCAAAGCACACAGGCATTTTTGCCCTGAAGTCAAAGGGGCAAACATCTCTACGGACGAGGCAAGCTAGGGTATTTTTAGCCGTGGAGCTGTTACTGCGGTGGATGTATCAGGGAATGGTTTCCTCTGGAGAGAGCTGCCAGAAACTTTATCTCTGCTTTTCTGTGTTGTTTTCCTTGTAAATCAGCTCTCTCACAGAAAACATTACACTAACGTGACCAATCCCAAATACTCAACAACAAAACTCCTAAAAACTCTTATCCAGACAGTCTCCTCATCTATCTAACCAGCTGAGTAAACTTGGAGAAGTAACTAATGACTCGCATACACATACACAGGAGAATATTTGGGTTTAAAACAAATCCCCAGAATACTGTAACCCTCAGTGCTTTACGTTGCAATGACTTTCAACCCTTAATCAGGTATTTCTGTCAGATGAAATTAATGATGCCAGCAAACAAACAAACACCATGTCTTGCACACCTAAAACACTGTGCGTTCCCCTTGGGGGCTCCATTTTGAATAATGCGAAACCTCAACCCTACCGAGAGGCTTTCAATCAATGTGTTGGCCTACGTAGGCTCTGTACCTTAACGCCCCAAAACCATCTCAACATCTCAACCCAACCACCGTTCATTATTAAATACTGTTTTGCGGGCACGTACAAATCGGCAGTGTGAAAAGAGATGACCCAATGGGGGAGATGGGGAACAAATGGCAATGCCTATTACCAGAGATGTTAATCCTTGTATAGTTGTACCAGCAGGAAAATGTGTTCCTCCTGAAGAGAGAGGGCATAGGCCAACAGCCGGAGAAGCCAAACTCAAACAGCATCCAACAAGAAGGAAAATTCCGGTATTTGACAAGTGTGGGTGATCTCCAATTTAGGCTGGGGAGTTTTCTGTGTCGAGTACTATCCGATGGCAAATGTACTCTTTACTTTGAAATGCCTGCAAGTCCAAAGTGAAATTATGCCAATTTTTTTCCGAACTCTAAACTTCATTAAGTTGATGCCTGCTTGTATAGGGCTAAGCCTGTGAGGCTCACGTTTTTCTGAAGTAATATTTTCCTGTACAGTCTATTTTCTATTACAATGACTGGATTGTAGAGCTGAAATGAATGTCAGAATTGTTTGCTGGATACATTACCAGATACCTTTTTTTCTGAGGCCCAGAAAGAGAAATTAGGTTTGCAAAAGAGATCATTTTTGGTTTTCTGAAGCAAAAGTTTCATATCGTATAAAACATTCCCAGACAGTGATTTGCATTACGCATTTTGCTCACTACGTATATTCCCAAGCTTATTTATACAAGAGAATTTCCACCTCAAATTGCCACATATTTGTCCTGCAGATTTTGAAAACTACATTTAGAGAAAATAAAAACATTTGGAAATAACCCTTCTACAAAGCCAAAAGATTTTGTGAATAGTGCACCGGCTTTAAGTCTGAGAGAAGGTGCAGTTACTCCTGAGCCAGGGGAGGTGAGGCTGCAGCAGGCCGGTGCGGTACCCTGTCTCCAAGGATGGTCAGCAGAAACGAGAGGGAACCAGGTCAGTTGAGAAGTGTCCTGCCCTGGTCAGCATGCCAATGGGGGTGCCGAGGGGCAGGAACCAGGCTGAGCCGTGTCACGCCAACCCTGTGCCATTCGTCCCAGTTGTGGGCGTGGTTCATTTCCTCACGAGGACCTGGGTGCTGTGATTTTTAAGGAGGGTCAGCTCTTCTGTTTGATATTCCCAGCCAGACAGTGAGAAGCATGTCGAAGATGCATATATATTTACATGCATTTACATATGCATATAAAATTGTATGGGCATGGAGGAGGGATATATTGTGGCAGTTAGATTAAGCCATCTCCCTTTAGTTCCTGGGCATCCTGCAGGACAAATGTCTGATTTCAATGTAAAATACTCTTTCTCTCCCAACGAGGAAGGCTCTGGCTCTTCTGCTCTGCCAGAGAAGAAGTGGGAAAAGTTTTGGGGCTCTTCTGGTGGCACTAGGTGTCAGTCCCATACCAGGGGACATCCCTGACCCAGGCTGTGAGTGTCTCGCTGTGTGCTTCTCTGCAATCCATCCAGATCCCCATGGACATCAAACACCAAATGCCTTGTCTCCATACCAAAATGTCTTGCTGTGGCTCTAGGGTAAGACTACAAGCAGGCTTACATGTATACAGTAAAGCAGGCTTAAATGTATATAGTATTTCTCTATGGATGTGTGCAGGAAATAATTCTCCTGAAGGGTACGAACTTGATGAACCAAAGCTGCATTTCTCTGAAGTCAGACTAAGGAACCAAGGGGGGGAAATGCTAGGTTCCTACTGAAATCAAAGGGGATGTTGGCACTGACTTCTATAGGAAATATCTCTAGTTGTAGTGAGCAACTGGAAGCAAGCTTGAAAGATAATCCTTCAGATTCGGTCTAGGAGACCGTGTGTGTGGGTGGGTTTACAGCTATAATTTATCACTCTGTGGTGGAGACCCAGAAGTCCACCAGAGAGAGAAAGGCCCTCCTGTTTGAGGCAGGCCACATGTTTTTCCTGGAGAGCAGCAAGAGGGATCAAGGAACCCACAGGAGAGCAGATCTACCACGCAGCTGAGCTGCAAAGCTTGGAGGATGCTCCTTGCAGTCCCTTTCACAAGTTCTACTTGGAGCTATGTGTGGTCCAGCCCTGACTTCAGTTCCCAGTACAGCATTACTTGCTTGGTTAAGACGACTTTTTTGGGGGAAGAACCCTGGCAGTTTCTTCCTCACAGCCAGCATTACCTTACCTTACATGCCCTCTCGAAATGTATTGAACTAATTGACGAGTTTGTAGAAACACCTATCTGGAATGCAATATATTTGTTCAATAAATCTCTATCTCCTCTGCGAGCAAAAATTAACATCACTCATCCTACTTTACAAACTGGAAAGCTGAAACAGAAGGAGGCGAAGTAGTCTAACAGAGACAGTCAGAGCACAAAATATAACTCGGTTCCTCGTGTCCAGCACAGGTCACGCAGCTGGAGGCTATCTCAGTGGCCAGCTCACAAACATCCCTCTTCCAAAAAACCTGACCTTACATCCAGGCTAGATTAGAAAAACAAAGCATAGATACCAAAGGCCAAATTCCAGCCTCATTCAAACACACTCAACTGAGTGTTCGTGCAACAGAGGTTAACACTTGCAGTGATTTTTATGGGCAATATTTTTTACCATAGGATTTGTGGCATACAAAGGCATGACTTCTCAAGCAGTTTCAATAATTGTGTTATATTTAACAGTACCAAATAAAAACATAGCAGTTGGATCAATATTATATTCGTATTTTATTCCATAAATAAACTCCATTGGTTTGTAAGTTGGTTGTTTTTACTTCCAAAATGTACAAATAAAGATTTAAATATTTTTGGAGGAAACATTACAGATGGTTTTAGTTCTGCAGTTTTGATGCAAACATACTTCTTGGCACCACTTCTTAATATGCCATTTCTGTAAATACTTAATGGTCACAGAAGTGGAGTAAAATATATATTACAGTGAAAAACACGAAAAACAGTGTTATAATCAAATTTTTAAATATTGCTCTTTAACAGGTAAGCTTGCTATGTAGATTCACTATATAAACAGGAATAGAGTTCTTCAGAGAGCTAAAATATTGGTCCCTTTTGGTATGTTAAGTATTAATGTGAAACTGCTGCTGCTATGATTATGTGGTAATGCTATTTCAGCTAGTTTCTAAACATAACAAATAATGATATTCATTTTTCTTTACTTCAAGGATTTAACTCACAGGAAATCAATTAATAGAATACTTCAGAGAAATAAGTTTTCCAGGTCTTATAAACCTAGTTCGATTGCTACAAAGACGTATACTTTTTAAAAGATTAAGATAAATAATACCACTGTAATTCAGTATTTGCATTAAAAATTCTTAAAATTATTTCCTCTGGGTAAACTGACCAAAAGGTGATGCTCTGAAATAGCTGTGTTCCCTTTTAGACTGTTTTTGATTACTTGAAAGTTGCCTTAAAATTTCAATTGAAATATAAATTACCTTTCTTTATATAAAGAGCCAAAGATAAGAAAAATACCTCCAGGTAATTGAGATAACAGTAAATTTTATGGCTTATCTAGCAGTCAAAGGCATTCAAGATCCAGTTAGGATGATGGGCAAGACAATCCTTTGTCACTCTGTGTTTCTTTGAAGGAGCTGGTCCAGCAATTGCTAGGAAAAAAAAAAAACCGCAAAACAGCCTTAAGATACCGTTGAAATACATGAGGTGGCTATAACTGTAGAAATCTTCAGTGATACTGTAGGTGAGATGGTATCGGCATTCTCAGACCTCAAATCTACTGGCTACCTTGCTCAAAAAAAAAAGAAGCACTGAAAGCTTTTCCATCTTGGACAGAAAGGGTGTAATTACATGGAGGAACAGCGCACTTACTTAAACAAGGGAAAACTGGTACGTGTGTGCAGCGCGGAGCAGGATTACCTGGGAATGCCTCAGATCTGCACCTGGATTAACTGCGCTAATGCAGCTTTCTACCGCAACTAAGTAATTACTCCTTTTTTAAAAAAAAAAAAGTCTTGGGTGCTTATTCCAACACAAGGTTCAGCTGTTAATTCAAGTGTAAAGAAGTGCCTAACCCCAAGGACAAGATTTAAAAACCATCCTTTGCTCTCAGGGTTTGCACATGGTTAGCACAGGCTCTCCAGGCAGGTGCTGCCTCTACGGACGCCTTTCGCCGGTAAAGAAGGGATACAAATCTATACTTGGCATTCACAGTAAATCCTTACTTTTTTAAAGATCTCAACACGCAGTCTGTTACTCTGGATGATGATGCGTTTCTGTTTTTCTTCTTGTTTCTTTTTCACTTCAGGTAAATTGTCATAAATCCTGGAATGAGTTTAGAAAGTTAACTTCACACGTCATCCCTGGGACTCGCACATAATTTGTTTTGCCTATAGGAAATGTTTGCCTTCAATGCAATACTTGTCATTAATGGGCATCTCTAAGTACTTGAATTAGATTTATGGCATGGGAATTATAGATTATTAACAATAATGTTTTTATATAAAATCTGACTTGTTGAAAAACACTTCTAATTTTGGACTAAAAAGTAAAGAAAGAGACGGGATCAGGTTATCTCGATGCAGCAGCGTAATTCCGGAGTAGCTTCTAATGAGCTCGGTGGAGTTGGTTTCAATTTATAGCAACATAATTCAAACCAGAAACTGGCCTGCACGCTTTTTTTTTTATATTTATGTCACAAAAATAATACCAAGCAATTATTTTCAAGTATTTTTCTAAAATATAAGAAAACCATCATTATAAGACTGTAGACTGTTAAACATTTTTTCACTGTCGTTAGGAACTCTTTTTACCAAGGAGAACATAATCTGTCCATTTTAAAAATAATGGGAGTTGCCCTCAAAAAGGTGACTTCTGATCTGATCTTTTTCCATTGAAATCAATGATAAAATTCCCAGGGGTTTGAAAAGAAAGTCGGACCTTCCTTTGCAGCAGTCCTGTTCTTTGCATGCGCGTTAGTTCTGATTTTTCCTCCTACTATTTTGCAAAACTGAGTTCTTGAAGCAGCCTGTTTTGGCTTGCACTCAGCCAGGAGATGGTATTTTGGAGAAGAGAAATGGGACACATCTTGAGCACTCAGAAACGGGGTGAATTCTGCATGGCAGCCATTTGCAGCTTTCCTTGCCGTAAACGATGGCGTGAAGTGCAACGCAGTTAAAGGTCAGACACCACATTTCTAAATGTGCTCTAATTCCCACACTACATGCCATAATCAGGATGAAAAAAAACCCAAAGTGACTGTACTGCTTACATTTTTGAAGGTCCTGCATGAGGTACCTCTCAGGGACTTAGTTTTCACACCATGGGTACCCCATGCCATCTGAAACTCCTAGAAAAACGATGCTGAAAGGGCAGGGCTGACCCAAATGTATCAAACTGACATACTGGAAGGAAAACAGGAGCATTGCACAACAGCACGGCAAGCAGCGTGACAGAACAACCCCCCAGCGTGTGAAGATGACGTGGAAATACGCTGCCTTAGGCGCGAGATGGCAGTGATTTGCAGTGAACTCTAAACCGAAGCGATTTGTACCTTTTAGATCTCATGTGCATCTCCTTCTCCGGAATGAATCTTTCCTTTGGTTTGAAGAGGTTATCTAGCGGAGAGAAAATAAAGTTAATATTGGAGGAATCTGTGTTTGCTGAAATTTTAAATGTCACGTTCCATGTAGTCATGTTATGATATTTCTGATTAAATTTTTGACGGCTTAAGGCCAGATCCACATCTCCACGGGTCAACGCAAAGGCATTTAACAACTTCATCTGGAGCTGAATTTGTTCCTGAAGCTGCCCTACGGAAAGAGAAGGATGGGTAAGTCCCATAGCAACCACCTTCATTGCAGAATCCATTTATTTTAAATGCATATGACTTTTGTCATTGTCACATGAGCTGTGTATGCCCTTTATTCAGATCAAGAAGCAGCAATGATTTCTGCTATATCAAGTGATCTATTTTCCCCACGTGTTCGTGCAGGCAACTGGACCCGCGCATACTGGCCGCATCCTCAGCTGATGTGTGTTGGGAACCTGGCCTGGTACGATCATTTCTGATTCAATTTACGCCTGTTTTGCAGGGCTGTGAATAATTATGCCGAGCATTAGGAGGAGGAAAATGATATTACTCTTTCCTGATCAAATATAAAGATACCTGTGATAATTCCAATCAGCATTTCCCTGGGCACAGGAAAATAATTACCGATCCTAGCAGTCAGTGAGTCTCAGGAATAAGTGATTTTAACATCTTCCTTACAACAATGGTTTCTGAATGCAAAGAGATGGTGTTCGTAGGCGGTGGGAAGCCAGTTAAATACATCATCAGAACTGATCCTTGATGAGAGAGACCATGTCTAACCACGTCAGAGGAGGAAGGAGAGGACTGCTGCCTGCACAGCTACGTTATTTAGATTTACACCAAGACGACGAAAGAAAAAGTGGGGAGAAGGGGCAGGGTCCCCCCTCCGTAGGGCAGGACACATCCAGATTTGGGGAAGGAACATTCCTGCGGTGCACGAGCTGCCGTCCTGATGCACGCACAGGCGACGTGGAAAGTTGTAACTCGAGCTTCTCGGTTCAGGTGTATGAAGGAAATGGTTTTCCGTTCTGGTCTCCGAACACAAGGAAGACCAGAGCGTTGCCAACACCCGGGCGGTTTCCCTGGGGCACTGAGGACAGGGTGTAGTCACAGTGATCTGAACATCAAAGGTATTTGCCAGTATCTTTGCAGAACATATGTATAAATAAAACTTTTTAGCACTTTCATTTTCCAAGGAAGTTTAGAAGACGTAATATATATCACAGCAAGGCACCACATTGGCCTCTTTCTGCCATCTCATTGAAGAGACAAAATACAATAATCAAGGCAGAGCAGTAAATACAGAGAATAATTTGTTCCAGAACTGCCCAGTGCAGTGCTGGCCCTGAGCAGACCCAGCGACCGCTGCCCAGAAGAAGTCCCCTTCCCCACCAGGTTTGCTTCCCTGCTGTTTAAGACACCAAATGTTTCAGGGATATTTATGGGAGATGTCTCAGCAACCAAACAGCCCCGAGCAGCTTACGGGGCTGCACCTGGAGGTAAAGTCATACTCAGATTACCGTGTTTCTCAGGAAAACCTTACGTGTCCTTTAAGATCACTGCTGTATCTCGATGTAAAAATAAAAGGGAGGTTTGCAGCAGTTCCTATTCTGAAGTGGTGCAGTTTTCAAAACACAAGTTGAGAAAGGAGGGGAGGCTGCGAAGCCTCCTCTGCCAGAGGACTAACTTTTCTCCATTCAGCGGTTGTCTACACTTAATCATGCTTATTAAATCTTCAGCACACGTCAGCAACGTGCTCAATTTGCCAGGAAAATATAATTTGCCTTTTATTTATCAGTGTTTTTACGTTCATTAACTTAAAAGGAATAAACACTTGGATGCTATTGCTGTCCAAATAACCCTGAAACTTAAGGGATCAAATCGTCTGTGAGCCAGATGGTCCCGGCAAAGGATTAGGGTCCAGGGTCATTGACCTTTTATTTATCAGTGTTTTTACGTTCATTAACTTAAAAGGAATAAACACTTGGATGCTATTGCTGTCCAAATAACCCTGAAACTTAAGGGATCAAATCGTCTGTGAGCCAGATGGTCCCGGCAAAGGATTAGGGTCCAGGGTCATTGATTTTCTGGGACGCTGATCAAATAACCCTGAAACTTAAGGGAGCAAATCGTCTGTGACCCAGATGGTCCTGGCAAAGGATTAGGGTCCAGGGTCATTGATTTTCTGGGACCAGCATGGATCCCAGCACACTTCTGAGCAGCCTCAGCACGGTCCCTTGCTGCTCAAGGTGGCACACCTCATTCTGACAGCTCAGGACTGCAGGATGCAGCCCTTCCCGCAAGGCATGTCCTCGAACCCCGGGAATGGCACAGGATCAGTCTGAAATCGTATAAAGCCATCACTATGGGTTCCCTGCAGCGCTAAAACAGAAATAGGAGGCACAGCAAATTCAGGCTTCTTTTTTTTTTTTTGTCTGTGTGGTAACATGGTCCTCAGTCCGAGATCCCTGATGTCACAACCAGTTCCTTGCATGTTCCCCTGTCCTTGGGCACAGAAGAGCATCTGAGGGCAGTGGAAATAACAGCCCAGCAGAAACCTGCACAACCCGATCAAGCCCTCACACAGTAAGTCAAGGACTTCCCGCAAGATGCGATACGATCAGACAGCGTGACTGGCAAGCACTGAGCCCGAGTTTTATACGATTCCCTGTGCACTGTGAGTGACATCCGCTCAAATTTATGAACTTTTATTCCAGGAATTCTCAGATGTAGGATTTCTGGAACAAAACTAATTGTTTTAGGGATCCCCGCCTTTTTTCCTAAATAAAAGCTGTTAATGACACATTCACATTTCCAGACCTTTGTGCCTAGCCACCAGAACATGCAAGGGATGAAAAACCCAGCCGGGGATCTGCAGGTCTGCGACCTATCTTGTAAACAGCGTGACAAGCTAATCTGTATTTTTTCTACGAGATGCTAAGACAGGCTGGCCTCTGTGTTCGAGCCATTGGGAAGCACCGCAGAGGCCAAGAGCTGTGCGGGTGCTGGAGCGTACGGCTCTTCTTCCAGGATAATCCTCTCCCGATGGCACAGAAACGGTCTTGAAGGGCATCAGACCCATCGCTGCCCGGCGATTCTGCCTGGAATGATGTATGTGGCTGTGCCCCTGGCTTTGAAGGGAAGGATTAAAAAGAGACTCTGGGGAAAATCCTCCAAGAAAAAAAGAAATCTACCTTGGTTATAAAAATACCCTTTGTGAAGCAGCTTGGAGTCAAAAGATTAAAACTTAGGGGTAAACATTCATGTAGTATCTCTCGGCTCACTCTCAGGTCACTATGTATAACAAAAAAAATCACATGCAAGCATCAAGCAGAAAGAAGGCTAATCCTTGACAGATTTTAGGATTAGAATTAAAAAATTAACTGAAAAATAAATAAAAATTGGTATAAATGAGAAAATAAAAATCATATGTGCATTTAAATATTTGTTAATATTCAATACCGAGACGAAAGCGTAATTCAAAGTGGAAGAGCAGCACACATTCAGAGCTATAATAACCTGCCAAACACATCACGAAGACCTGAATTAACATTCTTTCCTACCAAGCGAAGATCAAAGTGGGGCATAAGGTGGACAATTCCCCAGGTTGATAGTCTTCTAAATTGCATTTTATCAAACTTCCTTATCAAATTTCATAGCCCTGTATTACTTTTGGAGAAAACTATTCTGAAGGATAGAAAAGAAGGGATTTCAAAGCAGACATTCAGCATTTCCAGTGATGTACCGCAGTTAAAAAAAGTATAGACAGATAGGCATGAAACACTTCATTGCTGTTTTATTCAAACCTTGTGAAACTACTGAGCTTCTGGTGTTTACACCAACACTGCGTGCAACAGTGGTCCGACATCTCCATAGTGGGAGAAGGAAGCCACTTCAGCAAGTTGTAAATGAGGGTAAATGGATTATCACTGTAATATATCTTAGTTAATGCTGAACTGCACCTCAGACAGGATGAGTAACTTTCCTACTCGAGAAGTTAGTAAATGTTTAGACAGAGAACAGATAAAATGGTTGTGTTGGAACCGTCCCCTGACTTCCTATTTACCACTGAATCACTGAAACACTTAAAAAAGAAAAAGAGTGGCAACATTTATCAAAGGCTAAACTCTGCCCGTCAGAATATACATACGTTTTCTCCTAACATGAATGCAAATTCTCAAAGTTTGTTATGAGCTAAAATGTGCCTTTGAGGATGTGTTGCCAGTCCCTGAAAAGCAAAGCACTGGTAGTGGTGGTTCTCTAATTAAACTGCTTTTTTACTGAACTGAAAAAATAATTCACCAAAACCCCATTCATCCAGAGAAGTCCTAAGATATAAAAGATTTTTTTTAAACACTGCTTTTTTAAATCAACAGTCCCCTAAAAAAATAAATTAGCCTTGAATCTAAGATAAATGTCAAGGTGGCATTCAGCTTAGCATGCCCATAGCGCTTGAGTGGGAATTCATCCAGAGAATAAAAACTAGTGCCTACACCCAGGGGTGCTGCCCAAACTTTTGCACATTTTATGTCAATGACTTCATGCAATGAATTACTTCAGCTTCATTCAACAGATGAGGTTTTGGTGTTATTTACAAAAATGCAAAAACCCATTAGTTAAAGGTTTGATGGTAAGACTGCCTGGACTTTCTGCTCATCTCAGAGAAATGCTGAAGCTCAGAAGCGGTCCTTCACCCAAGAGGACCCACAGGAAGGTGGTTCATGGGCTTTCCAGCTGTTCAGGTCTGTCCTACACTGTGGTTATTGAGACTTCTGATCCTCCTTAATGTTTCCGTCTTAACAATGGAAAATATCACTAGTATCTCTAAAAAAGCTGTAAAGTTTTCAGGTTTATGAAAATATTCTCATACTAAATTTTGGGCATGATGCAGGAGATTTCAGTCCCCTCTGTCCAAATGATACTTGAACAGTCATGGATTTCATCTAGAAAAAAATATAATCAGCATCTCACCTGGCCTTTCTGAATCATTGTTGTTTGATTAGAGCTTGTAGTCTTGAAAAGCATAAAATTTCTTTTAAAAAATAGTAGTTAATGAAGAAGGTATGACAGATCTTGGTAAATTCATCAACAGATTAATTTAATCTTTGGTAAAATTTGCACCAGTTTCTTAATCCCGACTTCTTTAGTTTCAATTTCTAATCATGGGTGAAATCAGAACTTTTACTCCTGGATTAAAAAGTCCATCATCAAAAATTCCGTTTTCTATTTGGCTCCTTCAAGACTCCAGTGAAATTATCCCCCAGCAAATAGACTGAACTCCGTGACTCACCCATTATAAGGCACATTGTTTCAATGCTGTCATCATCCACACAGAAAACTCTTCATATCTGAAGATTTTCCAATTTATTGCCACCTTCCTTGCACAGAGGCTGGCTATCTCCCCCTTCGCAAGGATGAGGGCATGGAGGGGACATGCTGGTCACGCCATTCACTGCATCACCTCCTCCCCTGTCGTCACAGCGAGTCCAAGCATCGGGCTCCCAAGGGACCACGTCACCCACTGCCGGTGACCTGCAATGTGCTGCCGTGTGTAGCTGACTCATAGGCACTGCTCTAATCAACGTGATGAATAATAATCTCATAAAAATAGGTCATTCCTCTTCCTAATTCAATTACTGGGCTACAGCTTAGTCTTTCTTCAGAACTCTCAGCCTTAACCAAGTGGCCAGGTGCCGACAGGATCAGTGGCACTACTGCTAGCTATGAATTTCGACGGGGAAATGGAACCCGAGAAATGGCACAACTGAAGTCACATGCAAGCAGAGACGGGCTGGTGGCTGCAAACGTCTCATCAGCCACCAATGACATCTGAAGACCACGAGGACGCACGTTAGTGGCTGCAGGATTTGCTGGCTGCACACTTACTGCAAATTCTCTGATTGCTGTCTTCTCCTCTCTCTACAGTCCAAATAAAAACATCCCTGGCGTAGAGCTTCTCAAGAAACCAACCCCTTGAAAACACAAACAAACAAACAGCAATCCTTGCCCTCCAGGCTTTTGCAGTTACAATAAAGCTTTTTGGAAAGGTTTACAGGCACGACTGAGGAGGTATAGACTTGTTTCCAAAATATTACTAAAGATACAGGATTTGGATACAAATCCAGAGAAGCATAGCAGGCACCACGGTAGGGGTTGAATGGTAATGTTCAACTTCTATTGCCGTTTCCAATGAACCACTGCCCTCTCAAAGGAGAGGAAAATGGAAGGTAAGAAAAAAAACATATGTGCCTGAGAAATTTTTTTAAACCTCTGAAAGTGCTTGTGTACACTAAGATCACAAGGCTGTTCATTATGCAGATTTAAAGGCCTATAAACAGCTGGTAGTCCTGTCACTGAAGTAATTACATTACAGTTTTCGAGATTTAAATCCAGTTATTTGAACATTGTTTCTATTCAGTTCGTCACAGTGGGATCTCTAATTTGTTCGACATAGTCAACAGCAGAGTAGTCTATCTTGGACTAATTAGCACTCTCGAAATTTAGCAGTGCACATTACGCAGCACAAAGGCTAGCGTGAGAGTTGCAGGTTCTCTGCCTTCAAAGTGCTCTTGTGACGATAAAATCTTCTGCAGGATAAACATTTTTATTTTTCTAAGATTACTTTCAGCATTTCGTAAAATCCTGCTCATGAGTTACAATTAAAAATGGTAAACAACTTGGGTTTTTTGAGGATGAGAAGGTAAACGGAAACCGCACAGATGTTGGTATTTATATGGAAATGTTGTTGAATGCCAATTATTTCTTTCTCCTACAAGAAACTAAAGTTGTAACAACACTGTCAAAACATTGGAAAACCGTGCTAGCTAATAATTTCGTATTATCAATAAAGACACTTTAGTCTGATAGAATGATCTCAGGTGGAGAAAAATCTCTGAAGGTCATTGCTTTTTTTTCTGGGTGAAAATTATTTTATTGAAATAAAAGCTCCAAGTCCAGAGTGAAGCGCACGTAACAAGCTTATTTCAGAGAGATACAATTGCAGCAAACTTATCAAGTGCAGAGGGAAACGTCTCGGGCTGCAGTTTAACCCCCATTTACGCCTGCGTAAGAGCAGGCTGCCAGCCGAGGGGGCAGTCCCACGCCTCCCCCTCCTGTGCCACCTTCCCCTGCGGGCACGGATGTGCACGTGGGGAACTGGGAATGTCCTCTGGAGTTGGGAGAACTAATCGGATAACTAATGTTATTGCCAGCGCTTGCGCGGCAAATATGTTGCAGCGACCTGCTCTGCGAGCACCTCGGGGTTGCACAGAGACTCCTGCACAGCCACAAATGCGCTTATAATCCATCCTTGGGGTCACCGTGTCGGGGTCGGTGGAAATTAAACTCATCAACCAACCTGCTCTTACAAAAAAGACCATTGGAAAATGTATGAGGGTGTGCTGGCAGTGAGCCCTATGAACCTCAGAGCCATAAAGACCTCTACCTCCACAAATCCCAAAGACATCAGGAAAGGTGAAAAACAAGAAAGGAGGATACTATAAGACTGAAAAAAACCAACCAACTCCAAGATCACACCCTGACGCCTAGATGTGCCATCAGTACAATGCTGTATACTTAAGCAAGTTTCCAGGTCATCATTTTATCCTCCTGGGTTCTTAATTTCAAATGTTGTTTCAATGTGTGTTGCTGTGAAAGAGCAGCCTGCTTCCAGAGACCAAGAAACCTGCGGGCGGGCTGCATTTGGCAGAGGTTTTTTAAGACTAGCAGGGAGAACAGGAGAACCCGTAGTACTAGTACCAAATAAAAAACCAATGGCTATGGGGACGTGACAAAGCAACTGCCCTGTGTGTACAGAATTGTTTGCTGCCCAGTTCCCCCGACTTCTAATGACGGCTGAGGTCTAATATCTGTTTTGGCCTTTATAAGTGACTGCAACAGACGTAGGCTTCCAGATGTCTACAGGAATGTACATAGAATCATAGAATCATTAAGGTTGGAAAAGACCTCTAAGATCATCGAGTCCAACCGTCAACCCAACACCACCATGCCCACTAAACCATGTCCCTAAGCGCCTCATCTACACGTCTTTTAAATACGTCCAGGGATGGTGACTCCACCACTTCCCTGGGCAGCCCGTTCCAAGGCCTGATAACCCCTTCGGTGAAGAAATTTTTCCTCATGTCCAATCTAAACCTCCCCTGGCACAACTTGAGGCCATTTCCTCTCGTCCTATCGCTGGTTACTTGGGAGAAGAGACCAACCCCCACCTCGCTACAACCTCCTTTCAGGTAGTTGTAGAGCGCGATGAGGTCTCCCCTCAGCCTGGCACCATAGGGAAGGACATAGGGCAGGTCTGTGCCCTCTGCTGCTGCCCAGTGCACCCCGGGCAGCTGGACCGTACCCTGGAAAGCAACAGTTGTGATAACACAACACTGAGCCTCAGCCACCAGCCCCTGTCCCCAAATTTGGTGTCACAGCTGCTCCTGGACCACGACCGACTCACAACCAGGTATAGCCAGAGATGGAGGTGGCATTCAGGACTTTCAGTGTTTGGACCTACAGACACACCTTAGGATATTTTTCCTTTTCTGGGCACTTTGTGCCCTGCATAAATCCCAGGCTCTCTACCACTTGAAAAGCTGGCTTTGAAATACGTAGTCGGGGATGAACCCTGCCACGTTTCCTTTGCTCAGCCAGCTTTGGCTGGCAGGCAGCCTTTGGTGTCATCTGTGCACGGGTGCGGTACACGAGCAGCCTGGGAGCTCTCTTTGGGAAGGGTACGGTCTCATTACGCCCATAAAAATGAGAGGCTGGTGGCATGGAGGCAGTGCTGCTCTCCTCCCTCACCATCTCCACCCTCCCTCTCGCCCGCCCCGCGCCAGCTCATCCCATCACAGCACTGTTTGACGAGCTGGATCAGTCGTTTGATGTGATAAAAACTCAAAGAGGGAATCCCAATTAAAAAAAAAAAAAAAAATTAAAAAGCAGCTCCTGCTAGATCCAACTAAAATATGAGGGCACGGATGGGCCACGCACAGCGACAGAGCAGGCGGTGACACTGCTGCTTGTGCCCACAGCCTCCCTCGCACCAGGCTATAATGTGAAATGGCACCCTCAGATCACTGGGGTTTTGATGTCCGCTTCCCACCTCAGTAAACGAAACTGTGCTTGCATTCCCTACCTGCACTGTAGCTGCATTTTCATTTCATCTTACTTTTGTTTTCTAAAACATGAGCCAAAGTCCTTCCTTGCTTTAAAAGCACATTTTACATGCTAAAATGGCTTTTCCAGAGAATGCAGAATAATGATGACAACAAATGATAACTTCTCTTCCTTCCAGCTTTGGGGGCAGGCAGAAGGGCAGGAGAAGGCTGTGACCCTGGCGTCATCAGCAGAGACATCAGGAGGATACAGGCAGCCAGTGCCCTTGGTGAGCACGAGGGGGAAGCCCTTGTCTCTTCTGCAAGAGGGGTTGCAACTAGAAAAGTTTGGGAGCATCTGTAGGCAACAAAGATTCCCCACTCTGGGACTCATTAACGATACTAATCCTTCTGCTCAGTAGCATCCACCAGGAGAACTCCTAAAATACTGATTGTCAGGACTCGGAGCAAATTAAATACGCTCAGTACACTCCTGCACAGCCCTCTGAACTGCAGCCTACACAGTTCTGCTTTGTCGGGAATCTAGGATTTCCAGTATTAATTAGAGTTATGCTTAACTAACAGACATGTGACACTTCTGTCATTACAGAAATATTAAGATCTCACAAACAGAAAATTACATGTGGCTACATGAAGGCAAATGAGCTAAGGAAACTAAAGATTCTCCTTAGGCTAATTTATCTTTAATGACCAGCCACTAAAAGAGGGAAATAGTAATTTACTTGAATAATTGATGAATATATTTCAATATTATGCTTTTATTACTCACTAAACAACCATAAAAATTAATCTTTAACTATAATTTAAGGAGTAATAAGTTTAACCTTTCCTTTTTTTGTTTCGTAAAGTATTTTCAGAGCGGTTTGGGGGACTTTCGAAGATGACCAAACAAAGGGGGAGATATTTGCCACTTCTTCCAAGATATATGACAAAGCCCTGCCCTGTGCCACTGCCGGCTGGGAGGGCTTGCTGGTGCTGGTGCAGAGCCCCCAAAACTGCGGGGCGGTGTGGCCCTAGGAGATCTGAACCCAAGTAAATTAACTTGGATAATTGAAGTGGTGAATGAATTTTATTGACTCTTTAAAATATAATTCATGTTTTGTGCTTTGCTTACTTACGCTTGTTTAGCTCTTACTATAAAAACCCATTATGTGTCTGTAAGGTAGACTCGGTCATACCACCACAA
Organism: Fulmarus glacialis; assembly: GCF_000690835.1. Taxonomy (NCBI): domain Eukaryota; kingdom Metazoa; phylum Chordata; class Aves; order Procellariiformes; family Procellariidae; genus Fulmarus; species Fulmarus glacialis. The sequence continues at coordinate 25,664 of NW_009217457.1, forward strand.
ACGGCACAGATGTAGCGACAGACGTTGGTACTCTCCGATGCAAAGCATGTCAAAAGCCCCGAGATGGGGACTGTGCCCAGCTTTCCTGCACCCAGTCTCATTCCCCAGGCAGCAAGAAACAAATATATGTTGAGGACATCAAAGATTTTCCTTCCTGCTCCCTCCAGGTGACCCATCTAGTTGGTTAATGTTTTCAACTGATTTACTTTTCGGTAGAATAACGTGGCTTCAAACAGCCACAGATTTAAAACTACAATGTAAAGAGGAATGCCAATCAATCAAATACATTTTTTTCTTTAGTCAGCTGAATTAAGTAACAGCCAGATGGCAATTAAAAAAAAAAAAGAAAAGAAAAACGGAAGTAATTTGTTTAACATCTTGCGCCTAGATAATATTTACAGAGATGCTATTAGGAGGGAGCTGTGACGGAGCTTCTCAGAGAGAACCGTTTTACTCGCTGGATATTGAGTCTGTTTACCACTAGGGTAATAAAACAACCTAATCAACTTGAATTAGGAAACCGCAGAGTTTAGATGCATTGATTTAGCAGTCTTGCATACAGCTGCTGGGCAGACAAGCGTTCTTTCACAGCTAGCTCACTGCTGAGGGCTTCATGAGTCAAGCGGCCAGTCCACACCTGAAGCTGCTGAGAAGACTGTCCCAAACCCCACCTGTCCCCCTAATTCTCGCCCCAAACTGGTCTTTCTGTGAGCTGAGAGAGGTATGAAATGCCATTTATTGCTATCACCTCTACAACTAGCAGCAACTTGCATCACGCTGAAGAACACGACTGCACGTGACAATGACAAAAAGTCCCCAAGGAAGTCTCCTTCTGCTGCCACAGACCACAGAAAACACCTCATCCCCACTAACCCATCTCTGTGCTTCAGAGACCTTCTGCTTTGAGCATTAGGACAGATGCTGGGGCGTTGGTGGGGTGAAACAGGAGCAGCGGGTCTCATGTTTTTTCACAAAGTTAATATATAAAATACTCTACACGTGGCAAGATTTCAAAGACAGCCACAGACCTGTTGCTGATCACAATTCAGCTTACCACTGAGCGGGTGAGGAATGGTGTATTGCTTTTTTTTGCTTGAAGTGGGTGTTGAGGAAAGCTTGCGAGCGAGGGCTCCTCGGTCGCTCGCAGGAGCATCGCGCTGCTGGGCTTTCCTCAGCTGGACCATGTGTTCAAGTCTCTTCAGCCTTTCTTGTGAACGAGAGATGAACTGAGGCTTATGCATTTCTAGTGCTTCCTAAACGAAACAGAGAAACCGCTTCGTTTTAAAAGAATTAAAAGGAAGAAAAAAACCGCGATATGCATCTAACTGGGTTCAGTAAGAGATTATCAATGAAAATGATTGCTTGTCTGTACAAAAGTTAGCAAACTGCCTTCCTATCTGTCTTTGCTTCCTTTCACTGTTAGAATGCTGCCCTGGTGTGAAATTTCCAGATCAGACAAAGGAAAATTTCTGGAAAAAACCCAACTTTCAGAAAACATATCCAAAAGGTTTTGAATTACATATTTTTAGAAGTTATCCAAATTCAACTTCTTGATGTTTATCCGATTTCCTTGTCTCACCCCATCGCCGAAGCAGCTTGTCACTGACAGTTCACAAACTTTCCTGTTTATTTAGATTGTCATGCGGATCTATTCATGGATGATCCAGAAAGAAAACACTTTCCAGTCAAAGGCTGCTTCAACATTTAGGAATGTCTTAGGACAGAAGACAGGAGCGGAGACTGGTCTGCAACACGCGCCGGAGGAGAAGGCAGGAAAGGACGTCTGCTGCTGGGGCTTGGTATCAACCTGGGGTCACGTCCGCACCTACGGCTGCCGCTCGTGGTACTGGATGTCGTGCACATTTGGGAAATCGGCAGTTTCGAGGTACAATTTCAAAAGTGCCTTTGGGAAATTTGTAAATCCCCAAACTTTTACCGTGTTTCTCTACAGGAATGGCAGGTGGGGCTTAGAATAGGGAGCTTTTACAACCAGACAGCCAAGCAAGTCTTGCCAGCTTATGCAAGCTACCAAAACTTCACTGGAAGGGAGAAAAACCGAGGAAATGTGAACTTCTGTGACTTCCCAGGAAGCAAACACCATCCATGAAAAAAAAAAAAAGGCAAAAAAAGAAAAAAAAAGAAAAAAAAAAGAAAAAAGAAAAAAGAAAAAAAAAGAATGAAAAACATCAATCCCCATATTAACAACAACAATAACAAGAAATTGATATTTCACCTGCAGCGTCTGCGGGGCTGGTGGAGTTTTCTCAGGCTGGGAGCTGGTTTCTGGCTGGGCGAGCGCCTCGTTTTTCTCACGAGTAACATCTGGCGAGCGAGCTGCAGATAGTGTTACCTTGCTGGCTTGCTCCTGCTCCTCCTCCTCCTTGCGCTCCTTTATTTTGTCACTTGAACCACAGAATTCATAGTCGCCTTCGAGAGATTTAAAAGTTCATTAAGAGTGCATGGTTAATTTTTTATTGGGTTCTCCACCTCATTAGACATAGAGGGCAATTTCTGAAATAAGAATGCCAAGGTATTATTAATAGGCCTCATTAAGCAGACTAGATCAAATCTAATCATAGGTGCTACTCACTGCCCTGTGACACCCAGAGTATCTTTCACATTAAGCCACACATCACATCCAAGCATAATTAAACCGCTCAGATGCTTATCTTATTTGCTGGTATTCGCTTCCCAAAAGCAAGACATTTCTGTAACACAGTTGCATCATGGAAAGCAAAGGATATCACGCTGCGACTTGCAGGTTGAATTCATTTCAATTTATTGCCCGTACTGTAGGAAATAACATGTTGTTATGGACCTTAATCACATATCATTTCTCTTTGACCATACTGAGACTTTCACAAACACTACTTTTTGTAGTGTTTGCTTTCCGTCTTTTCTATATATTCATTAGCCAAGGGAAAAACTTCATGAAAAAAAAATAAACAAAAGGTTAATATGCATGATAGCACGTTATTATGAAAGCTGTCAGTTCACAAAGTCCTTCACTGAGAAAAAAAGATTATCTTATACACTTATAATTATGCTTTAAAGCTCTATAACTGATACTCCCTGCACAAATTAGGACCAAAAGAGGCTGTGTGCTCAAAAATCAGAGTTGACAATATTCTCATTTAGAGGACAGAATTAATCCAAAATAACAAAGGAACTTCGGGAGAGCTCCATATGAACTATTTTGAAAAGTCACACTGGAGTACTTCTTCCTTGCCAAATAATTTGATTTCTAGAACTAAATATCTGGGAATAAAGCCCATTACTGTTTTACTTCAGTTTTTGGTTACAATAAACTTAAAATATTTTCCTCTTTATGACATATTGTACATATTATATTGTACTTAAAAAAAATATTAAAATGATCTGTGTTGGGTACATTTGCCTTATAAAAGCCTGAGCTGTATTTCCTCCCTAATACTGTTCTTGTTAACATTTTGGAAAAAAACTTGAAACCCGTGAACATGAAATTAAACTCCTTGATAAGCCAGGTTTACAGCGGTGTCTAATAACTTTATCTTTGATAGATCTCAGTGGATGCTTCACTTTTGTGAAACTAAGCCACTTCCAGTTAGTGAAATGGCATGATTTAACTTCAGGCACTGAAAGCAGAACATAGGCTTCTCTCATCTCTCATCATAAATGGGTGTTATATTCAGTAGCTTTACAGTCAGTAATGAAAAAGTTTTGCCTACCTGCCTACAAAAAATCTGTAAGAAAAAACGCTGTAAGAAAAAAGGCTTTGTGGCCATTATAGCATTTTTAAGGTATTCTTGGAGTAAATTTCTCGCAAACCTATTGATACTGAAGCCAAATTAATCTATAGTATAACTCAGTTGTCTTCTGCAAAAATACCTTATGTGTGAATACAGCTGCTTGTGTCATCTCCATTTTAGCTATTTGAATAAGTGTTGGAATTAAGACATCCAAACAGGTGCTGAACTAGAAGAAATTATATTTTATATGCTGAAACCGTGTTGATATTCAATTGTTAAAACTTTTTTTCTTCTTTTTTCTTCATGATAATCTCTCCAAACAAAGTAGTTCATGCTGTATCTGTGCACCACATATAGTTCAGGCTGTTGTGTCAAAAAAAAAAAAAAAAAAAGATTGCAGAAGTGAAAGAAAGGTATCAAAGCAAGGTTGTAAAAATAATCTCACTTCTGGTGTTTCCTGGTTGGACTGGGACTGCTTGACTCTGCAATTTTAATGTTTTTTCAAGATTTTCTTGAATCTACTTACAAAGTAAGCCTATCTTTCTCATTTTAATCTTGTTTTCTATTAACCATAGCAATGTATACAGTCAGATTAGTTGATTGATCTCTCACCAGATGACTCATACTCAGCACTTAAAGCTGGACAAAAATGGACTGACTTTCCATTATTTCACTTTTTTCTTTGAGACTGATCTCATCTTATTATTGAAACCATATTCCTAACAACCACAGTAGGATTTGTACCTTACTTTTTAGGAGCTGGTTTTGCCTGTGAACATTTTCTTCTGAGAGGATTCTTGATGAAGCTTTTATATTGCACATACTGTTGGAGACAGACTTTTTTGGTTTCAGGATGCCTTGTTCTTGGATCTCTTTGGATTTGGAGGTGCCTTTGGAGGGCTCTCTCTTTTTCGATGACCCATCAGTAGCAGCAGCGATTGCCTTTCTGGATGCTGTGTCTGGAAGAGAGCCAGAGGCCGTTGTGCTGCTCCTGCCCGTGGTGCATTGCTTCGTCTTGCTTCCCGACAGCATTTGTGTTCCTGTGAAAAACAGAAAAAACAACCCCAATTCTATAACATGGGAACATTTTTCTTCTCAGCCCTCTAGTCCTCATAATTTTTATTTCCTGCAAAGCTGCTTTCAGTCGTATATTTTAAAAGTTGGAGCTGATACAAATTTTATCTTGACTGCCATGCAGCTGTACTGCAACAACATGTTACTGATAGAAATAATCACAGAGGACACCCTACATAAAAATAAACTGCCTTTCTAAATAATTTAGGTACACTCTGATGGGCAGCGTGGAAGAAGTCAAAATACCTCTGACAAAAAGGTATGCGATGTGTCTTTCTCTTGTCTCTTATTCACTGGAGAGGAACATTTTAGATTGGTTAAACCTGATCAAAATTATAGTTATGGATCCAACGGTGGCTGTGATGAAAACTGAGGTCCAAGTGGTTTTGGGATCAGGGTTTTAACCTCTCTGTAGCAGAGTGGCTGCCTCAGAAGCATCACCGGTCTCCAACATTTTTAGTGCCCTGTTCTACCTGTGTGCAAAGCTGCAGCAGGAACCAGCAACAAAAAGGTCTGATTTGTACAAGATACGCTTTCCCCTGAAATAATTTTGATGATAAGGGTGTGGCACAGCAGCTACAGCTGCAGGACAAAAGCAATAGAGCTAGTTGGATAAGCTCTGTGCTAGACAAACCTTGGAAGATGATTCAAGCTGACCACCACTATTGCCAGCAAAACCCTAGAGAATTGAGAGTGTGGGCATACAAGCCAGTGTGCTTTTCCAAGTGTCCATTTTCCAAGGTGCATTTTAGGCAGAGTTTTGGAGAGAGAATAAATAAAATAGAAAAAAAAAAAAAATCAGGATATGGTATCCAAAGAATTAGGGACAACGTGGAAAGGGCATCAGGATCAACAAGGGGGGAAGAAAGGAGGTGTGGATGGGAACTATTTTCTGTCCCTATAAACCACTCGGTAGTGGTCCCTGGTAGGCAGGCACCCACACGGCCATGCACACAGCATGACTCTGCTCTTCTTTTTTAATAATGTGCATAAATTGTCTATTGGCAGTCCTAGACACAGGCTGACTTGAGGCCCGAGATTTATGTAGATGGAAATGACCAATAGCTATTAAAAAACTGGTGAAAGAAGGCAACTGAGAGATTTGGGATATACAAGGATTAAAAAACCCAACTGGTTTCAGACCTGACCATAAAACCAAACAAACCAGGCAGGGACCGTCTCGTTCTCTGTTGTGGACATAACACATTTAATAAACTACTGGTGCTTCATGACAAACACTTTTTTAAAAACAGACACATAATTCTTTTCTCTGCTGACTCATTCTCAGCAGCTGCCCCTCTCCAAACGCTTTTTTCCAATGTCTTGGTTGAGGACAGCGGGAAGATTAGAAATGTTTTTCTTCTTTGATCCAATCCACAAGGAAAGATGAAATGCCACATCATGTTAGACACTTCCTTATCGCATAGTCATTAAGTAAGATCAGATCCCGCAGTGCAGTGCGGGAAGTTTTCAGTTCATTTTCCCAATCCTTAATCCACTCGCAATAGATGAGAAATATTCTTTGCCGCAAAATGACGGTCTCCTACACATTTTAGTGATCTGAATGGCTCATGTTTCTTTTTGATCACCCTGTATTTCTGGGGAAATCAGAGACATTAAGGTATAGCATCTAGTGTTTTCCCCTCACCATGCAGATCAGAAAGCTTTTAACACGTTCCTTTCTGTAAACTCAACTGCCCATACAGGGAGAAGGAGTCAACTTCTCAGGGGATCCTCCAGTGAGGGATCCCTGAAGATCAGCATAGATAGAAAAATTAACTTTTTTCTAATTAAATTCATTGAGATAAACCCTGTCCTAAGCAATTTCACAGCCACACAGAAAATCTGGTCAAAGCAAGGAAGTGCACACAGAGCTCACAAATTTTAGGCTAGCATCCAAGCTCTCTCTCTTCTCTCTGGTATAAGTTATTTTCCTCCTTGCTTTTCACATATTGCAAATATTTGCCTTACCTTTTGTCAAAACTTAGCTCTCTTCTCAGATGAAAATAGTTTTGATGCAAATACTCTCAACAAACTGGTTAGACTCAATTCTGTGCACACACTCAGTTGGAGCTCATACTCCAATATACAGTGATCTGTTCCTCCATTCCCTGACCCATCCCATATCTGCAGTTACACACTGTGTTTCTACAAATGTTTTATGACATATAGAGGGGCAAAAAACATTGGGACAGATTAATGGGGTCATGGGCATCAAAGAGTGTTTGTGGGAGGAGGTAGAAACAGGCAGCACGGTAGGAGAAGATGAAGAAAGCAGCAGGTAGCATTAAGTAGCTGCAGAGCGGCAGAGAAGGAAGTCTTTTCACAAAGGCAGCCAAGATACTAGAAGGATAGAGGGGAAAAAAAAAAAAAAAAAAGAGGGCAGCTAAGCCACAGAAAGAACTTGAATGGAAAACAGATTATCTCTTTAAATCATCTTTTAAATTAAAGTAGTTTACTGGCCAGGAGAAAGCAGAGAGGAGAAGAAAAGAAAGTGGAAAGGAGAAAAGAGTTTCTGCTCATCCAAGGCAGCATCCCAGTAGGAGATAATTTGCCTTCATATCAAGAAACGGTCTGTGCAACAAATGTGTGTGTTGAGAAGCCAAAGAGCTTCTTCACTGAGATTGTCAGCCGCTCAGACCAGTGCTGTGTCCCCAGGAGAGGCTATTTGCTACGCCTGGGCGTTGGTATCTGAAACTGCAGCACAAATCGTCAGGGTGGTGAAAATGGGCTGCAAGGTAGCAAAATAAAACAGCAGAGGCCACATCTCTCCTCTCTAACATCTTAGAATATGGATCTGAACAAAAGAAAGAAGAGTTGCCTGGAGTATTCACACTCCATTTACTCCTAACTACCAAACTAGCTATTTGTGGATATTGGCTTCCAAGTGTAAGTACAGTAACCTTCAAGAACTGAGAATTACGCCCCAGGAATTTTCTTACATAGAGTGCAAAGGGAGCCAGCCTTCCCTTCTGCACTGCACCCCTTCCCTGCTAAAAGAAATGGCACCGGTGGCATTCTGCCCATAAGGTCTGGGGATTCCCACAAAGATGTGGATTGGAGAGAAAGAAAAGAAAGGCATGAGCAAAACTAGGAATGGGGTCTAAAGTTAAAAAAAAAAGATGATGGCTGCTTGCTAGCATTTTATGACAACGAAAGGATGTCTAAGAAAGAATTAAAAAAAGCAAGATTCCTTAGGAAATTCAGGTATAAAACCACTGCATCCTTCTGCCTGAAAAGTGTCTTCCTTAGATCTTGTACTAATATTATAACTAAATCTTAATCCTTATTAGATTCACAGTATGGTGGGGATTTTTTTTTGTAGTTAATTAAGGCAATAAGAAAAGGTGTGCCTTGTTCTTGTCTAACATCAAAGGCAATCAGAATAATAACGGAGCCAATCTGGTAAATTCTTTCTTCTAACTCCCTCTTGAATTAACCTTTCAATTCGAAAGGTACACCCAGGTGCAGTCAATCCCCAGGAAAACACGGCAAAGCAAAACAGACATGGTCTCCAAAGATCAACTCCCTCATCCTCAAAGCAGCTGTCAGTTACTTTCACTAACGAATGCAAATGATATTTAGAAAAAAAGGAAAAGGCAAAGGTACTTAAAGGTAAGATCACAGAGTTTCACTCTGTACGTTCTGGATCCATTTTTCATATACTGTGTGGGGAATTAGGACTGTTACTCTCATTAAGACTATCTGGAATTGTATATCTAAATCCCCACGCACCAAACTTGAAATATATATGCCCCTCTGAGAATAGCTAGAATTGCAACTGGATGACTAGCAATATATGTTTTTTCTATTATCCCAGCTGAAGAAAGACTTTAAAACTAATGAACAAAGACATGCAAGTGTAATGCTTTGGGAGATACAGGAGAACAAAACTCGAAGAAACAGAAAGCAGAATGACTCCGTTAATAAAATTCAGTAAATATAGAACCTAGTTGTAAAAGTTCAGCTGCTTATAAGAGAAAAAGGAACAAAATCATAATTACATTCGGAGAAAAGTCATTTTTGCCCTATGCAAGAAAGAAAAAGACAACAGTTCAATTTTTAAATAATGACTTAGTGAAAACCATATGATATTGGAGGAGTTAAAGCTATTCCGTAAAACCCAGGGTAGGTTTTCAAAAGCTCTTTTTTTTAAAGAATCCTTGATCTCTGAGTAAAATGAGCATATTGTTTTACTGTAAAGTATCTTTTTACATTTTTCTCCCTCTCCCCTCAGGGGGTTTTGCTAACAGGAAGTGACCCTGCGTTACAGCAGGTTAAACTTGCCTTTCCTTGAAACATGGACAATTCAGGCAAACATACCCTTTTCCATTGTTCCTACTTTTTTTTTCTTTTCATTTTACAGCAGGATAATGCAGCTTTTCATACTTTTGTATAACACTCTTCCTAGCGTTTCAGTGGGGATTTTTGACGATTCCTGACAAAATGCTTCCTTGAAATTGGCCAAAGCTCATTTTAACAGACGCACCACTACAAATCCTCCACGACCACCAAGCAAGCCTGACAAGAGGCGGCCGGGGAAGGAGACACACAGCGTTGATTCACTGTGTGTCATTAATGAGATCAGACATCACTGTAGGTAGGCTTTACATTACAGACCACCTGCTGGGGTTTTGGTTTTTTTTTTTCATTTAATAAAAGCCCCATGCCCTGGGATGCTGAGCTCTCCCAGACCTCCGTGATGGGAGCTGATGCTGCCAATACCCCAAGCAGTATTAACATTCCTTAAATGTAAGAAACTTCTACCTTCTTCAAGATTTAGACCCAGACATATGTAGGCGTAGGTTGTACAGAGCCCACACATGCCTCAAGCAGGCAAGCAGTGATCCGTACTCCAAACCAAGACTCCAGCCTCCTGATGACAAAGACTGATGACTCAATTCCTATCATGAATCGAGTATTACCCCTGCTAAGCCATACGATTTTAGATATAAGTAAACAGACCACATCATCTCAACAGCCTGGCAACACAGAAAAATGGAAACATTGAGAGCAATGACAATATTATTAGTTATTTCAGCGTTTGTCAAGGGATGCAAGATAGGATGGATAATTTATCGTTCAGATCACTGCTGAGGAAAAGACATCACTTTTAACAAGCTGCAGTCAGCAAGGAGTGCTACAAAATTCACATGTTTTTACTAAAATGTCTGCTGACCAGCAGTGACACCTATGTCCCTAACTGCCTTTTGATGTTTGTTAAATGACTCGTTTGCAAGAGGCTGTTCAGCATTAGCATCCATGGAAACTATCCAAATTGCAAAAAATCCTGACAGTAATGTAGCTCTGCCTATGCTCCCTAATCAAAATGTAATGTTTAACGAGGTCTTGGATTTACCTTTCTGTAAAAACCTGGGGCTGGATCCCGAGAACAAGGGCTGGGCCATGTCCTCAGCTCCATTCCCAGAATTGTCAAGAGCAGAATTGTCAAGTTGAGGCAACTTTGCAAGCTTGAAGCGAGAGAATCAGCCAGACTGTTACTCCCGATGCACATGTAATTGTGTCTACACTAATGCTTCTTCAAACAGCCCTGCCTGGTGAGGATAAGGCTTAATTATCTCAGCTATATCAATAACACCTCAAGCTAAAAGTCTAGATTAAAAATTATCTCTAACGGAAAAGTTTTTTTTTCCCTAACTAGCTCTTTTAGTTTTTTTTAAAATGACGTTGACAGCTGTGGATACATTTCTCAGAAGGAAGATGCTTTTTTTTTGCAAAAGCTAATATTTGACTGTAGAAAGTTGTAATAATTTAAAAGAGAAAGCTTATCAAGTGCACCTAAGAGCTATTAGGCTTCAAACCTATAATCAGTTCAAAGTAGGAAGAGCCTCTTGATGTCAAGAAACAGCTTGTTTACAGAAGGCTTTTGGCAAAATTAGAGTGTAGTCCAACACTTGGCTTCAGAGCAAACAATCCCATAATGCAGCTAATCAACGGCCCCTGACAATAACTCTCTCTGTGGTGACCGCCAATTTATTTTCTTAAAACACTTCGCAAATAATTGATCAATCGTCTCTCTTGGTGTTAAATAAGGGAACGGCACTTATTTCAGGGAGCTAATGGGTAGCAACGTGCTGCTCAGGGCAGGATGTGACGCACCGACTCCGACTGCATGGAGAGGCTTGGTGGAACAAGGGTGTAATTTGCAATGACTGCACCAGCAAAAAGGAAACGTTCCTGCCTGGCACCTGCAGGAGATCATCTTACACTCTGAATCATGAGAGTGTATTATTGCTGCAGAATATTTTAGCGGTCAGGAAATAATCCACCCACATGATTTGATTCGACTGCTTCCCAATACCCAGCTGGTCGAGAATAACGTTTGTATATTTTGCTAACATTTTTCCCCTTTGCTTCCTATATCTGGGACAGGATAAAAGGAAAAATATTCCCTTTTCATTAAGTCTTTCATAATTTGGAGGTTGGTCAAGCACCTGGTAATTATTTTCTCATTGAAGATAATCAGTCTTAGATTTTAGACTCATGCCTCAAATCATCATTGTTTTTCTTGTCATGCCTTTCTGGCCATGCTATACCAAAGCCGTGTCTTTAACAAGCCCAACACTCCCAGGCAACTGGTCCTTAGATTGCAAGGATCTCTGTTCGTATTGCTAAGAACCATGGAAATGGTTATTGAAAATGCTTTGAAATTTGCTGCTCTACTTTTGAGACATTCTCTGTAACATCCACGTAACAAAACCTCGGAGTTAGACATCCATGTTTGCATTTCAAGGATGTCATGCTGGAAGCTATCAGGCACTATTGTAGTGACTCAAGGTGTAATCTGATGCAGTGTGACTTTAAAAAAAAAAAAAAATCAGGATGATTCAGAACATTTAAATGGTGATTTGCAGGGTAAGAAATGTATCGACCACTTGGTATTCTCATCATGTCAAAGACACCTATTGTTCAGCTCTTTCTGATAATTTACCGCAGCCAGACTGAGCCCAGTACTCATTTCACAGACTGCGGAATAGTTGCTCCCAGTTTAAACCAAGTGTGAATAAGGAGAAAATGAGGCCCTTTACTCCAGTGGTATAATGCAGTCACTGAATCCACATAGCCCATCTCTTTCTCTTAATCGTTATTTTAACGATTCTAGTATTCAGTCCTCCACTTCTTGCCCTGAGTGCTAACGAGCGACTTGCCCCCTCCAGAGTCTTTCACCTGAAGTTGTCTCACATTTTTACCAACTCTGACAGCTCAAGGTAGAAATGTCCACCCTGAACAAGATGGAAAACACTGGAAAAATCAAACCCTTAACTTTCACATGCCAAAACAAGGAAAGCAAAACTTTAATTTGGATCTTCAGCAGACAATATGATCATCTTTGGGAAAATAGTTCTAATTTATCAGTTTCACTCATAGAAATGCTGTCCATAACACCATTAACAGGGACACATCCTTCTGTCTTCTAGGGAAACAATGGCCTTTCTATCCAACAGGTTTGTTGCTACGCCCCATAGTATAGAACTGAGCCTTTAATCTGCGAAAGGCATGCTTCCTGAAGGTGGGGAGCTCCTTCAACTCCAGTCAAATTATTTTGTGGTCATGCCCTTAAACAAGTGAAAACAAACGAACAAACAAAAACCTCTACAAAAAAAAAAAAAAGCAAAAAAAAACCCCAACCCAGAAAACCTCAACCATCTCCCCAACTATCCATGGCTACTTGTTGCCTAAAACCGCAGAGAAATTATTAAAGAACTGTTAGCTCCATAGGAAAATATGAGTGCTTTAATCACAGCCAGGGTCACTGTGACATCACAGTGCCACCGAATCACCAGTGCCGACCTTGAAAACCAGCCTAGGGGCAGCTTTGGCTTACACAACCTTGAGCATCATCTCTCCCTCTTGCTTACATCTGTCGCCTGGGACCACCAACGGTAGCTGCGCATCCATATGACAGGGCAGACGACCACATTGCTCTTCGGAGTCCTCTAGTTTTTCTAAATAAGTGGAGTAAGAAAGAATACCCCTCCACACTGATCCCTTGCTTCTCCTCTTACACCCGATGAGCGTTGTCACCCCTTCCTTTGTCACACCAGATGATGGGGAAAGTGGCATTTGAAACAAGGAGCAAAGCTCAAGAACTTGGTACTGCATTAAGGTAAGAGGGCCCTTCAGAGAAGAGGAGGCATTCCCTTCCTTCTAAAAAAAGCTCCAAGATAAGGAGAGGCAACTCCTATTGCCCATCACACAGGCTGGGGTCTGTCTCGAAGACTGGCAGCATCTTCCAGAGTCACTCGTAACTTGAGGACTGCCAGTTCCTCACCAAGTTTTCAACATCTGTAAGGACCAAGTCTTCAATTTCTCAGCATCTCACACAGTACATGAAGATCACATTGCAGTGTGACACAGACCCAATGACACAAAACGTCTAGACTAAGGAAAATTGACAACCTCCTCCATTTTAAATTTATACCAGATGAAGTGAAACATCAAAGGAGCTCCTTTTAATGGGCTTTTTGGCATGTGGTCCTTTGTTCTTAACAAGTCGGCACCAGCTGCTATGTCCATAATGCCAAGTCAGTAACGTCCCCGGCCAGATTCTCGGCTGATGTAAATCAGTGTCGCTCCTCTGAAGGTGGATATTTCTATTGGTTGACATCAGCTGAAGATTTGGCTCCTCATGCTTAGCAGGTGCAAGCTAAAGTAAAATCTTCTCTGCCATATTTCACATTTCTCCTGTCTTCACCATCACTACTGCTGTACACATTCTCAGGCTGGAGAGTTAATTAGCATCAGCTGTAGCTCCTCAAGTTTCTATACAATAAATTCCATATTGTAAGGAACAGCTTTCGTCTAATTATATCTTGTTCATGTATATATATATACATATTTCCTGAACATATATATATATATTTCCTCCCCACACACTAATCTTGTACCCTGGGTTGTTGTGTGGCGACTTTCCCATAAACAGAAGATGAGGTGAAAACACCAGATAGGCCACGTTAATTCATCGCAACATTTAAAATACTATTTAGTAATACTGTTTCGTAATTGAAAGTAAATACTATTAATAGTCTTCAGTCTTAAGGTTGCCTACATTAGCCCATCCTGATTACCATGAGTATATCTTCGTTTAAAGGTGACCTACAAATATTTTCTTGATATACAAATGCCTCAAATACCAGGGGCTTTTCAATGTGTATTTAAAACGAAAACTTTCTTTTGCTTTGCAGGTAGCAGCATATCGAAATCCCACAGCACCAGCTGTTTTGATTTTACTCCAATACAAGTGCATATATATATATACACACACATATATATATGCACAAAAAAATTAAAATAGCTCTTGAAACTAACTGAAGTCTAGTTATTTACCCCTTAGTAAACATGCTGCTGGCTTCAGCACTTGTTAATAAAACTCTTGCTTAAGAAGGAAACAGAAGCCTACAGTCACCTGGGGCCATTCAATACCCCAAAAGCCCAGATCCCATCTCAGTTTTCCTCACCCACTGTCTCGAGTTGCTTTAATTAAGTAAATTATGCTTTCAAGTCACCTGCCGTTCTCTTTGGGAAAAAGTATAAGCAACTACACTACCAGCTCTCTGATCTGTCTTGTTCACCGATTTAAATGTGTTCTTCCCCTTCTTGAGCGCTTCATTCCTGAGATCTGCAGGAGAAGGGATGCCGGCAGCGCACCCCCCCAGACACCCCCTGTGCCCGGGCTGGCTCCCAGCGCCCGCACCTACTGCCGCCCGCGTTCACGCCCACAGGCACAACCACCACCATCGCGTCATATTCACCTTCCATTGCTGCCTCACGCATACCTCATAATCCCGATTTCCCTACTTGTGGGTAGTTTACATATGAGTGTGATTCATGAGATGCCCTCTTGTCATCTCCCCCCACCCTCCTTGCGCACCCTCCACAGCTTCTGTATCTCAACGTAGGGCTGCGGGAGCCAGCACAGCACCTACCATCCAAACCGGACTTACATTTCTCTCCACCTCACCTGTTCTTCCTTAATAACTCTGCACAGCAGTTTTGGGCATGACAGCATAAGAAAAACAAAAGTGTAGATGTTATAGAAGTTGAGGTGTTAGCAGAAATTATTTCAGTTTATAACGTAGCTGACATTTGTGAAGGTGCTCAGGCATCAAGACATTTACGATTATCTAGGCTTAAACATAAATTTAGGTGTTGGCATTTATAATCTTTCATAGTAAAGTGATGATATTGTTTAATCGAGAGGTCAAAATTAATTTAAAGTTGTCCCATTTTCTTCTCTTTGCCCCTTTTCAATAATTCAGCATAGAGCCCAGTAGGTAATATATTGTAAAAGATGGATGGAAAACTAGATATTCATGTGGAATATATTCTTCATGAAAGGTAGGTGAGAAATTAAGATTAAAAATGCTCCTGTCTTCAGCAGAAACAAGACTAATCTTTTCGTTTTTAACTTACCTTGTATTTATGAGACATCAGCTACAGACAGTAAAGGAAATTGCAGCATTCACTTAAAAGCAGTGTTAGCAAGTTCTGGCAGCTTGTTAAAAGCCATGACCGAAGGCAGGGTGATGCACATCGATCACCTGTGACAAGGATCTCATGGAGCTTGGCCTGGGCTTGCCCTTGGTCGTATCTCTGAGGTGGGTCCTGTGGCTCTCAGTGGGCCGTTTCACGCTAATGGGTACACGTTCCTTAAGCTGCCCAAGGGATTTAAATGCTGGCCACTCATTAAAAATAAACACAATTATGTCCTACAACTCTATGTCCTCCCGCAGTTCAAGTCTGACCTCACGTGTAACATGGATTTTCCAGCGCTTAAGTCCAATTTCTTGCCAGAGGCTGGAAGTAAAGTACTCAAAGCAATGGAGTCAGTAGAAGATACAGTCCATAGCGGTGAAATCACAAGATCATATTCCATCCTTGGGATGCTATAGCATGAAATATGGCTTTGAACGCTAACTGAGTCTGAGAGATTTGGATTTCTAAGTATAATTACCATCCATGAGCATACCCAAGATTTACATTTCATTAATATGCCTAAAATATCCCTTTCATATGTGGCACTTTGTGGAAATATATACCTCTGGAGATTATCTGGACCAACCT
>NW_009217457.1:41581-93849 GCF_000690835.1 Fulmarus glacialis
CCTGCTGAAAGCAGAGCCTTAGATTAGGTTATCCAGGTCCATTTAAAGCCAAGTCTTGAATACTTGGATTTGAACATGAACTAGTATGAGTAATAGTATAAGTAGAGTCATCATTACTTTAGCGAAGCCACATGAAAAATTAGAAAAAAGACACTCCAAAGAGGCCATGACTCAGCCGGCCCTATAGGTAACAGCAAAGCTGGCCCCAGTACCTGTAAAGCAGAGAAGTATTTGGGTGCTCATTCCACTTCAGATCCTAATAAGGCAGCCTATACATCCTGGAAACTACATTTACAGATTTCATACAGAAAAGTCTAGCCTCGAAAGTAATTTTTCTTTTTTTTTTTTTTTTTTTTTTCCATGGCAATGTTATTACCACTTGTATTTCTGCTGGCAGGAAGGTATTGCCTACAGCTGCAAACTAATATAAACTCGAACTTTCTGGGTCATCAGAAATGTGATGGACAAAGTGCTCTCCACAGTTCCTTCATCCATAAGATAACTATGTTAAAGTATTAACACAGTGTCAAAAATTGTTCGCTGCCCCTTCTTTGAGAGTTCTTCCTTCTTTTTACACATTTCATTTCACAAACATTTCATTGCATAAACATATAGCAGACCAAAGCTTAACGTGAATGTATTTGAGCTAGTAAACATTGGAGGAAAAAATATCTTGAAAGAATTGGGAATCTGTAACGGTATAAAGGACTTTGCTGATGGGGTAGTTATTTTGCTGGGCTCGTACAGCAGCATCTTGTAATTTTGAGCTGTATACACAGAAGTGCCACAGCAAAAAGCAGGAAGGCAACTGTGTCCCGTTATAGCTTTCTTTAGATATTTAAAACTAGTCCAGGGAAAAAAACATTTAACAGGCTGTAGGACTGTACCAGATTTGCACCAGAACGGAGTATTGGACCTAAGAGATCACTTCTCACCCTCGCTTCAACATTTTCAGAACTAAAGGGCACTCACTTTTTCATTTTCTCCCAGGTTAAAATCATACCAATTGCCTTTCATTTTAATGAGCAGTGCGGATGTCTCATGCATTTAACTAGGTTTCTTATGATTTGTCACATTCAATGGCTGACGGCTATGCAAGGGCTCATTACTTTGGGGATCCTGGTGAGAAAGGCTGTTGTTTTGAAGCATTATTCTGGCTGGTTGTACAAATTTCACACAGGAAAGTTGTAGTAAGCTGATAAACACCTTCTTATATATTACAAAGGGTCTGATCAAGAGAAATGTATATCTTTACATTCTACATTATTGCTTGCACAAAAGGTGGAAGCAGTTAAAACGGTAACACTTCCCATGTTTATTTACACCTGTATTCTTGTGTACACAAATGGTGGAAATCATTTTTCAAAACCCAGTATTTCTCAGCTGGTTACCTCACTTATTTCCTCTTTTTAGTAAAACTGTGGAGCCATGAGCAGTGTCCTATTTCACTTTCTAATTACTTCTAGTAAAAGTGATTCTTTCATGACCACCACTGTATTACCAAGCCCAGGGAAGTCTCAATATTATTCTAATCCTTGTTTCTGTGGTATATCACAGAGAGACCTTAAATGGCGTTGAACAAAGCCTTGAATGCATAGTACTTCCTATGGAGACTTCAGGAGGACATTGTTATTAGAAATTAGGATGGCATGAAATGAAGTCCAAAGCTGAAATGCTTAATTTGCTGGTGTCGGTCAGTGGAAGGTCCTCACCAACCCTCACCCCTTTACATTTCTTCCTTGCTTTAGCACTGGTTGGCATCTTCCCTCTCCTGCTCCCCACGGTGCCATCTCCCCTTCAACAGACAGCCTGGATTACACTTATAAACATAAAGAAAATATTTTACCTCAGGCTTTCTTCAGCAGCCAGCCTGAGGGGTGCTTCACCCTGCAGACCCATGCAGTTTTCATTTAAGGGCCCGACTCTGGAATTACTGACACTGCCGGTTTCTCTGTGGAAAATCCCGGCTCTGTTGATAATTATCTTTAAGGTTAAAGCAGGAGGCCTCTGAATAAAGCAGTGCCATCTCACTCTTTGCACCTTGATAACTGCAAGAGCAGTCCCACTGATTTCGAGCGGGTGCAGCAGTAACAGCAAGGTGCAAAGGGACGGTGCAGCCCAGGTTTTGTACCTTGCTCAGCCCATGGACGCAACTTCTCATTTTTCTCTTTTTTTCCATTTGCGCACTGGAAAGATGAAGATCCAAATGAATTTTAGGAAGTAGCTTATGTTCATATACTGACCCTTAGATCAAAAAGGCTATATAAGAACAAGGTAATTGCAATTAAATGTAGCCCAAGGTCGCAGGATACATGGGGGGTAAGTTTTAACCTTAGTGTTTTTGGTAAAAACCAGACTCCCTTATTGACATTCTTCCCATCCACAGTCCCTTCCTGGAGAGTCAATAAACTCAGCTGTGGTTATTCAAGTGCACTGTAAAATAGCTGCTGCAGCCCAGTGCGGCAGAAGCTATGCCACTCCGGGCAGCAAGCAATCCCCTCGGTACCTTTCCCTTCCCCGAGAGCAATGTTGCGAAGAAAATTTTATGTTTGCAAGATGCTTGGAGATGTTTGAAACAAATGTGTTAAAGATTTGCAAACCATTTACCTGGAGCCATTAGTTATAAAAGCCTGGGCTTATTACTATAGCCTTCTAAATAAAAGCTGAAAACGATCATTTTTAATCACAAGAGCACAAAACCAAGCTTATGCAGCCATCCCCTTCTTAATCTCACATCTTGAAATTCAGCCCTTATACAAAGGAAGACCTAATTATTTTCAGGGGCTAAGCGCTTGCATGTTGCTGGGAGGGAAAAAAATAAAAAAAAAAGACAGCTATAAATGGTTAAAAGTAGAGGTTTAATGCAGAAAACACAGGCAGAGTTTTCTCTATCATCTGATGAGCAGCATGCATCACCAGCATGGCAAATATATTCATGGTAGTCCCGGAATGGAAAACCTCTGGGTTGTGCTCTGACTCACCGTGCCTTTGCAGAAGCAAAGATTACTATTATCTGCTTACATAAAATCATTGTGGTGGGTCTGTTCCAGCCTGAACTTCTGCTCCACCAGACTGAGGTTTGCGGAAATAACTTACCTGCCTCATCACTTGAATTAGGAAGTTGGAGAGAAAATGTGGTGTGATAGCTGCCAGATTGCTTATCATCATCTTTCTTCGTTGTTACTACATTATTAGGTCCTCTGGGTATATCCACAAATGCTGGAAGTTCAGAGACAAAGACACTTTGCAGAGGGTATTTACTACCCAAATAGCCTTCATTTGTTGTCTCTCTATTAATTACATTATTTTCTGTTAAGTCTGCACTCCAGTTTGATCTGAGTGGAGTCTTGTTTTCTCCTAGGAGCTTTGTCTTAAATATCTCCTCTATTGGCTCTCCATTAGCTATGCCATCTACTCCATCTGCTGTTAATCTAGACGAACTGCAATTTATATTGAAGGACAACGCTGATGTATGAATTTTTTGGCATTTAATTCGAGGTTGGTCAATGCGCACATTGAGCGACTTGTCTAAATAATAGATGGTATTTGGACACTGCTGAGAAACCTGAAGGTGGACACATGAGATGAATGAAGGTAGTACCGTCTCTCTCGCATCACTGCTTTGAAGACCCACGCTGTTCTCTTTGTTTCCAGGGTCAAAAATCCACTTTCGTGGCTCTTCACTTAATTGTGAGCAAGATTCAGAAATCTTTAATGGAGAGACATTTTGGTTTGCGTGGCCCGGTAGAGGCCAGCGACAGAGGGCTTCAGGGACTTTGGTCGAGGTGGGTGACACGGCGTTGGGCTCTTGCACAGCTCCAGCTCCACGTGCTGGGTCGCTGGAACCTGCAGCAACACGCCTGGCTGTAATAGTTATGGAGGCAAACCCTTTCTGCTGGTTTTGACACTGTTTCCCCTCTGTGATGGGAGAGTTCGATGGAGACGTGGTGTCATCTAAAGATACCTGAATTTCTAATCTGCTGGGAAGTTGACTTTTAATGTTGACTCTTTTAATGTTGACTGAACCATGGTTGGCCAAAGATTGCTTCGTGTGATAAGCGCTGGGCTGGGGGATAATGGACTGCATAGGCAAAGCGGGCCAATTTTCTTTTGATTTATTCTCATCAATCATCTGCGAAATGACTATCGGTGAAATCAATTTTGTATTTTGTGATGATAGAGATTCCTGCAAATGAAAAGATTCAAATTATCAACATATGCTATCATAATATATGTAACTGTTTCTCATCTACCATCTATCACACCAGACAGTTTGAGATTTCTTGTTAACTTTCTATTAATCCTAACTTTTTTGTCATTTAAAAACACACGCTCTTGAAATCAGCTCTGAATTGTCTGGGAGACCTCAATGAAAACCTTATCACTCTGGTGCAAAAAAATATTAAAATTAAAAATGTGTATTCTATACTATTATTTTCAGTATTTAGTCCGTTGTCTCAGTTGGGATTTGTGGCTGCTATGTTTCTTTAAAAATTGACATGTCAAAGGCAATTGCCAGTTTCAGACTCTAAACTGCTCTTTCATGATGGTCTGCTGGAATTTAAAATGCATTTAAATACATTATGGATCATTAGCCTGAAGGTCCACGTGTGCCAACACATGCTGCAGAGGACATGTGGGCATCAGAGTCATGACTGGTCTACAACCTCACCAGTTATAAGTATGGAAAAACTTCTCCATGATCTTTCCCACAAAAGTGATGTGATTTCCTATAAGGGCTCCAGGTACTATTTTAATTCATTAGTTCCCTCTTGCTTATTATTACTTGGTGGCACCTATCAATCATGTAAAACCACACATGTCCAAGATTGATTGACAGTGGCCCAGATTCATTTTTCCAGCCATGACAGTAAACATCTATCCTGATAGACCGTACATTACTTCACTCAATGTGATAAAGGAGGTGCTTTTACTTTAAAGCTATCCGAGAAAGAGTAAACCTGAGTTTAAAATCTCCTGCTATTATTATCCACACGGCTGGTCACATAAGTCACATGCAATAAAGCATCTGGCCTAATCTCATTGCTGCTGTAAATTGGCTGATTAGATTGCTCCTGCCTTGTGTTCCTAGATCTCCCAATCCTCATAGAAAAAGACCCACTGACTTGGCATGCAAATTCTGAGGATAAGCTCCATAATGAAAGTTCAGTCCAGTTCGTCTGGGGTTTAGGTGCCATTTGCTAGCTGTACTGCTCCTGCTTGTTATGAATTCGTCTCAGTCGTATCTGGGCGTCTAACATCTGATAATCAATGCCAGTACTTGACAAATATTTCACAAAACGAAATACTCTTCTTCCTCAAGGAAGACTGCGTGAGTGACAGAGTTGTGACCTCCCAGGTGCCATGGTCATCCTTCTCAGGGCCTGGGTGCCAGAGACGGGACCCTGCACCGAAGCCCAAGGGGAAAACCATTCCTGCGCTCCTGTCCCCCATGCATGGAAACAATACAGAAAACGGGCTTGTAACTCTCGGGAAGGCTGATTTGGGAACCCAAATAGGGAGAGTTAGATCAAGAGTTTATTAACGAGGTGAAATGCCAGGTAAATTTTATCAACTCTTTAAACCAGCTGCCTGTGGTTTTGACAATTCAATAATTTCACAGCCCCAGGGAAAGCATTTTCTTCCTTCTTTGTTTCTTTCATGGTTTGTAACAACTTTTGCCTCGTATTTTCTGCACTGCATTTACTTCTACCTAAAGGTTTAAGACCTCTGCATGCCTTCCAAAACTCTCGACTTCCCCGAGATTTCTACAGGGCACCAAAGAAGAATGTTGCTTGAAATACTTTATTTGGATGCATTTCTCATGCTCCAGTAGTTAATTTAACATTTATTTCTTTTTTTAAGGGCTGCACAGATGGAGACATCCTGCAAGAGTCCAAAGGCACATCAAAAATGCTCCTGATTAGCTTCAAACTCATGCAGCAACATTTTAAATAATTTGCTTTTCCTTTTTCAGCTTGAGTATATGTATTATTCCCTTCTCCCAACCTTCGGCAAAGAAATAGATCTTTAAGGTCTGACCAGCTGATCCTATGCTCACTGGGAGCTTTCAAGCTTCACTGCATCTTGTGAAAAAAAAAAATATGCACTTACACAAAGTAATTGTGGTGAACTGAAAACTTCAGGCTTTATCTTGAGAACATCTGAGACAGAGTGTACTGATATTTGGGATACCACTTGATTTAGCCTCCTGAGGTGTTTTTAACAACTTTTTTCCCCCCACAAAACATGCAATTTTTTTCCTCCTCACCAAGAGCACATTGAACCACAACATTTAGTCGTCATTTTGTTTGGCTTTTCTGCTGCCTAAGCTAAGCCTAGCTAAACAAAACCAAGTCCAAATACACTGCTCAGCAATCAGCGATTGTTTTTTAAACCTGAATGCATTCTGCTGACTGCTATCTAAACATAATTTATTCATTTTACCTTGGTAGAGCTTGATTTTCCCTCCGCAGCGCTCTCCCGCTGAAGGCCTGTGCACGTTCTCCGGCCATCAGTGCCCCATCGCTTTTGTGTCACTCCTGGGGAAAAACCACAGAGAAAGTAACATTATTTTCAGTGTCCTGGAGGAGACGAGTTAGAAAATGTGGTTTTAAATGGAGTGCAAGCAGGAGGGAAAAATGATCTGATTGCCCTGGGATCTGGTGATCGGAGGGATCCTATTTCTCCCTCTTCCCAGGAGAGGCACTTGAAACGCCCCTGGGATCCTGTTGCAAAGATGTGTTTGTGGACAGTCTCAGAATGTGTTCAGGGCTGATCCAAAGCTTGAATATCTCTGCTTTTGGCTGCTGGGGCTTCAGGTGTGAATGTGGAGGAATCGGGGAAGATGGGAAATGAGGATTTCAACAAATGTCACTTTTGTGTAGTCTGCAGAACTGGGAGCACAAATGAGCACATTAATGGGCTGGATGCTATAAGTTTGATTTCATTTGAACTAAATCACCTTCACATTTAAAGAACAGTAATTTTAAATCATATTCACAAATTATATTACATCACAACTTTTCTAGTTCAGTGATAACTATTACATCAGTACATCAGTCTCTGATTTTGTCATCTCTTGTTTTCTGTGAGCGCTAGCCTGTCTGCAGCTTTTTACACAGAGCTAATTTCCATATAACACCGAGCCTGGGCTATTGCAATGATACATTACGTCTGCTGTCAACAGTTTTGCCAGAAATTACGTTACTTTCTATTTTGTAATAAGCATCCAAAATTAATTTTCAAAAATTCTCTATTTGGACTGAAATCTCTTGACATTACTGGCTGGTGCTTTTTAGCAACCAGTCACACCACTGCTGAGACTTTTTTTTTTCTTTCACACAGACAGCCTGCCACAGAAGTTGACAATTTTTTACAAAGCAGAATTTCAGTTTACATGTAACATTTATTAACAAAGGAATATAAATCAGCTCCACTTTAAGAAGTGTTCATTAAAGCATACCCACCATAGCAGGCTTCATGGCTTCATCTCCTTGGGTGCAGCTAAGGAGTAAAAAGGAAAAAGAGGGAAGGTATCAGGTCTATCCCCGATCAAGAGATCTCCTTGAGTCCCATCAGCAATCACAAAACACTAGCAGGTTGTTTGATGAACCTTCTGCTTTAATAAAGTATACTAAGGTATACTTTAATTCTTTACTTGCACAGCTCTAAGATGCCAATGCCACTGTGTATATTCATAGCTGGCATGAAAAACAGAGGTTTGCTTTTGTCATTGAGCGAAAGAAGGTCCTGAGCAACAGAGAAAACAGCTGGACTCATTAGCCACAGTATGGGAAAAAACAGAGAATCCAGAAAATAGCCGGAGCAGAGGGCCCACTACGCATTTTTTGGCAAAGAAATAATGCACAATTGCAATCAGTGAAAATGCAATGAACCTGATCTGGCACCGGATCATGGTAACTGCTGGCACAAAACACGGGCGAGATGCCCCTGGAGCCTACTCCTCACCCTCCTGCGGTACGCAGTGAGAAGGAGGTGCTGCACTTCCAGTGAAGGACAAAATCCACCTGCACCCACCAGCAGTGGGAGAGGGGTAACTGCTGGGTGAGCCTTATGGAAAGGTTATTTTCAGTGTATCAGTACTCTGGTGAGTTACATGTGAATACCTGCATGATGAAAAGCTGCTACATATGCTGTCTTATTTACTTTTCAAAACAACTAAGTAGGGAATAACTTGCAGGGTAGGATAAAGGAGAAATTGTTGGATTGAATTAAGGCAAAACCTCAAAAAATCCAAAAGTTTGATAAACAAAACGTATGTAATTAAAGCAACAACTTCACCTAAGTTATGAATGTTTTCCTCGAACACTTTACAGTAAGAAAACCACAGTTGTCTCAGACCAAGCTGCAAAGCTACAACAGGACAACATCAACTTGCGAATGTCAACCAGTGCACAAGGAAATCCAGAAGGCTGGCCGGAGATAAATCAGATCCAGACAGGCATGTTTTGCCAGATGGCTGTTCATGAATTTCATTCAAATATATTTTCAGCACAAGAGAAAGACTGAGTACTACAGAGTCAAACAAGAACAAGTTGTCAAAGTCCACACAGTAGAGTACGTATAATATGTAAGTTATCCTCATCAAAGTAACCTCCTGTAATTAGCAATAATCTGTAGGTAGGACCTTCCAATTCCACATAGACCCCTTGGAATAGATAAGTTACTTCTTGTTTGTTTAACTCTAAAAAGTAGCTCTTTCTGGAGCAGGAAAGATAGGAAGAAGTGAGGTGGGAAGAAGAAGAGGAGGAAATTTTTATTTTCTTTGCTACATCATCCAGAGTGGAGTTTTGCATTGCATTTTGTACCATATCCTGTGCAATGACATTCTCGTTTTACTATGGGAGCCCTATTTTTGGAAAACACTCAAACTTTTGGCAAGTCATTTAAACTAGTTGCTGAGATAGATTAAATGGCGTTGGTGGCAAAAGCTGTGATATTTTTCATGATATTATTAAATCTATTCTTGGAAGCTTCACATTTGTTAATTCACGTCAACAGAACAAGCAAAAAAAACCCCAAACCTTTAAAAAGAGCTCGAATCTGTGTTTGAAATGAAGACACTTCAGGGAGCACAAGGGTTTAGCTGAGATGTGTCACATACAGAGTTTTCATACAAATTCTCATTGCTGACAAAACACACTGCACTGTAACTTTTGTTAAACAACAAAATGCAAAGTTCAGTTTTTCCCTGGTGCGAAAGCATGAAAGAAATGGCATTTCAAGTACTTTCCATCTCTGTGGGGAGCATGAGAAACTTATTTCTGAGTTGAAATCCTGAGGATTTGTTTAACGTCCCCAGGCCTTCCCTTCTCTCTGTGACCCACCTCTCCAGCTTACAAACAGGAGATGCGACGAGGAATAGAGGAGCAGTTGCTGGCATATGAACTTTGTCCTATTACATCTTCACTCTTTTTATTTTTTTCCCCCACAAATACTGTTTGTTGAAGCAAATGATATGCTCTTTGGCAAGGCATCTGGACATCCGGCTACAGACCAGGGTTTTCCTAATTATGGAGTGCAGCTGGAACCGATTCTCCCAGTCTCGAGTGCCTGGATGTCTGCCTCGGGCCAACTGGCAGACGGTTCAGATAATGATTCAGAAAAGATGTACTTGTAAATCAGCTTGCTAAAACACAGATAGATTGCAAAGGTGAGGGTGCTGGTGAAAAATAGTGTACTGCAAGTATTTGGCATGCACAGGACAGCCCAGTTTGTGGCCAGCTGAGGTTTTGTACAGAACTTGAGACACACATGAAAACAGTCCATGGATAATGCTATTTTGCCAGTGTTTCAGGTCTTTGCTAGACACATACAGACTGCCATGCTGGGGGGGGGTGGTCGTTTGATGGCACCCAGAGTGACACAGGGCAGAGCTGGAATGACTTCAGACCACTGGCCCTGGCCTCATCTCCAGTTTTTGTCATGAAAGTTGCATGTTTCATTCATATTTACTATTCATATGCTGACAAATTTCAAATGCGTGTCAGCACTTCTGATCTCCTCTGCTCTGCTCCAAGCCCTGCTGACCAGGTCTGCCATCCCCCCTGAGCCACCAGCATCACCTCAAAAATGAAGTCCTCTGGAGGCTCCAGGAACCTCCAGCACTTCCCTCAAAACACGATAAAACAGCATCGCAGAACACATACACCATATGAAAAGGGGAAAACTTCTCCACTTCACCAAAAAATTCTCTCTTTTGTTGATCCTTAGCCCACCATCTAAGAGATCTCCAAGGGGAGTCGGGCTCCCTCCCAGGTCCATGGCAGCCAGGGTCCCCACAGCCCTCAGGTCAGCACTATTGATTACCCAAAAATGCTCAAATTCCCCATCTGGGACGTGGGAGTTAAAGGACATGGGTGGCTTGGCTGCAGGGTCAGGCACCAGAGCAGTCACTCAGCTAACACAATGTCTCTGGTATCACGTAAAACTTTTTTTTTAAGCCTTTTTCTCCTTCTGTGCATT
Source organism: Fulmarus glacialis (assembly GCF_000690835.1). Classification (NCBI taxonomy): domain Eukaryota; kingdom Metazoa; phylum Chordata; class Aves; order Procellariiformes; family Procellariidae; genus Fulmarus; species Fulmarus glacialis. The sequence continues at coordinate 52,070 of NW_009217457.1, forward strand.
ATTCCTACTGTAAGTTATCAGCAGATAAACCGTATCATTAAAATTAACTTGGAGGAATTAATTTATACTTTATTCTGTTTAAAACATTAGATTTGTTTAAATTTTCTTGTGACTTATTTAATTCAAATACCTTGAGGAAGCCTTGAAGAAAAGAGTGTCATCATTAAAGATTCACCACTCTCCCTCTCAGTAAGGGCTGGGAGAGATCATAATTCACTTCTTCAGATCTGAAGTGAGTCATCCAGAAAAACCATCCGGCCATTACAGATACATCTAAGATGAAAGCCAAGTCAGAATGAACTCCAGAACCAAATCCACATCTTCTGGTCTTCTTCATGTGTCATAAAGAAAGAATATAATAAAATTGCAGAGAGTATTGTCATCTAAAATAAAACCAAACAATGAAGCTGAAGTTCACATGCTTGGTACTAAACGTAGAGACAGATGAAAGCTGAAAATCCCACCTTATACCGAAGTCCCTGCTGATATTAAATTGATTTATAGGGAATCTACTGGCGAACATCACGTTTACTTGTTAGTGGAGAGAGCGATGCATCTCCAGAAAGCCTTGGCACGGCACAGTCTTGCCATCCTTCAAGGACGTTATTCTGAGCCTTCAGAAGTGATGTTAAGTTCAAGGAAGAGGTGAGGTGGTGTGTTGACGATGGTCCGAAGGCAGCATCCCAGTGAAGACGGGACACAGGCAGGGCAGGAAGGCAACCCCATAGCCACACATGGATTTTACGCTCTTACATTCTCATAAAAATACACCTGATTTTCATCTCTGCAGGATTTGACATTCAGCTACCTTCATGTAAGAAGAGACAGCAGTTTTCACCAAGATATTTAAGGGGCACACGATGTCATTGTGATAGCTCGAACACAGCTAGAAACCACACTGTACTTGCCTATCAAGAGAGGATGACAGAAGGAGAGTACATCAGCCCTGTTACAGCATCTTTGCTGAACCTCTTACAAGAAGCAGCATGCACCTCCTTACAATGGGGGTCAAACAGCAATATAGATTTAAAGGGGGAGAAAGCAGCTGCCAACTCTTTTCTTGAAATCTTTCTTGCCGTGGAAAAAGCCAAACCAATACAGACAAGTACCTTGCCACAAAAGAAAGTACTTGAACAAAGTTGCACAAAGATAACAGTATTTTAAGGCAGCTTTGCTGGGAAGATTTTCAAATCAGAGTAAGCAAAACAGCCTGAAATCATTTCAGTCTGAACAGGATTCATTATGTAAACAAAATAAAAAAATATTTTTTTAAGATGTCAGGATGGATTTTCTTCTATTACAAGTAGCATCATGAGATTTGTTAACTGAATTATCTTTCCCTGCTTGCACACCTTGAAGCTGTAGCTGGCTGCCTGCAGAGATGATTACAGGAGCTGCCACGGAATGGACAAATGAGTTCTGGTCTGCTATCAAAAAGCCAGAAGTTGTAAATCTCTCATTATCCGTGCCATTAGAAGCAAGGTGCTCATCAGGGGGCTAAAAAGAGCACAGGAATTATATCCTGAAACCCATGCATAAGAGAAAAAATATTGTGTTTTCATTATGCATTGCTATTATTCTTTATCTTCACTTAATAAAATAAAGTGGGGAATCACCCCCAGCACATCCATCACATACACAGAGGCAAAAATAAGTAGATTCTTCACTTTCTCCTTTTTCCCTGTCTCCTCCTCCTCCAAGTTTTATTTATTTTCTTCCTTTTTTTTAAAAAATCTTCAGTGGTGTGGGGAGGAACACATTCCTAGGTTTCTCTAGGCAGCATAAGCATACACTAACAAATCTCAGTCCCTAGACTAACTCACCAAACCTGCTGAAGCCCAGCTCTGTGGACATAACTCAGAACAAGGACTCAAATGGGAGTACGCAGGAAGATTTAACTGACATAGGTTTGATTTCTTCAGTCTAAATAACACGGTCTGTCACTGGAGCTCCCTGCTGGAGCTCTTCTGAGATCTTTATAAAATGTAGTAGGAGGGGAATGGGGAGCTCAAAACCAGGGTATTAGAGGGAGGATATCTGTAAGGCATGGAGAATTGGGGTGGATCACGAGGGATAATAGTGTTTAATAGCCAAATTATTCTCTTTCATAATTTTCCTTCAGTAGTTTCATTGTAGAAATGGAAGAGATGCCATAAATGTCACAGGTTCCTATTCCTGTGGCAGCAAGAGGAAGAACTGGAGACAAGCAGCAAGCCATCAAGCTCCCCAACGCTGATGAGCCAAGCAACGAAGGTCTTGAAGTTCCATGGTTCCTCCCACTTCGGTGGGACTGGCTTCCACCCATCTCTTTGCACTGCTAAAAGCAATGCAATATTGTCCAGATATTTCACCATGATTCTGGGAGGTAGATACTTTTGTATAATTTGGACACATTTTCCTAAGAGGATTTTGCAAAGCAGTGAGAGATTGTGCATGAGCAGCAAAAAACCCAAACTCTCCTTGGAGAAGAGGACTCCCCTCTAAGTAATCCTGGCAAATTCCGATTCCTGTATGAGGTGCTCTATCCTCACACCAAGGTAAGGGGCAGCACATGGGAGATGACACCTTTGGTTTCTCATCAAAGTTCCTGGTTGGTGGCCATCCTATTTTTTTGGAAAGCTGCTGACACTAAAATGTTATTGGGGATTTTTTAAACAAGTCCTCCTGTGGGGCCTCAGCAGCTCTGGAAGCAGCATCCGCAGAGGAATCACCTGGAGGGGCTTTGTCCTGGAGGTGATGTTTGGGACCATGTGGGAAAAGGCAGATCGATGGCAAGCAAATGGAGATGAAGGGCTGACAGGCTCTGAAAGTCTGTCACTGGCATGGCACAGGAGGCAGGAGAGGAGAAAAGCCAAGAGCAAGGTGATCGCTGGAGGCCTGCTGTTTCATGTAAGAAATATGTAACACTGACTTTTGGGTTAGACAAATGAATAAAATATTTAAATATGAACACTAGATGTGCCAGAAGTTTGTACAGAAAAGAAGGTAGACAGGAGATAGAGACAAAGAAAGGAGGTGAGTCCAAGCAACATCAACATTTAAATTTTTCAGGTTCCACTTATCTCTAATTTTAAGGCATTCTGAATACTATTCCTGGTTCAGATCCTTGCACTAAGATTCATTAGTACCTATTGTAAGATTACTTGGCTTATTGACCACTGAGCACCTAACCTACTCTCAAATTCTGTGCATGTTATGACCTTTACATGAATACATGCGATAGCACTAAAATAACAGAAAAAGCTATTGGAAGGAATCCTCTACCACTCTCAGAGTCCCCTTCACAGCATGTTATTAAGACATCCACGTTTTAGTGACCACGTCCGTTTCTGAAAGTACAAGAATGTTTGAGATAGCCAGAAAATTCTTAAGTGACTGTAAATATGACAAATACTATGCATAAGCAAACAAAGGAAAAGCAGTTCTGCAGCCAAAAAGTATATTTATGAAGAGTTATTTTAGTGCTATCGCATGTATTCATGTAAAGGTCATAACATGCACAGAATTTGATGGTACAAATGGGTTTTGTAAATAAAAATTCCACCAGTCTTACCCAGAACCGGTAACAATTCCAAAACAGGCACATTTGCCTAAAGCTGCTTATGCATAATAGGAGCTAGAGGTAATTGTTTGGCCTCAGCAATTCAATATTTCTTACATTTATCTGCTTTTGTAAGAGCACAACTTTAAGACAAGAAACTGTAGCGAAGACAAGAGAAAACCTGTGCGCTGTCTGTTATGCATGCATTTTATGATTCAATATATATCCTGCTGCAGGGATTTTTCACCATGCTTTTGCTTAACAATGGTATTTGCTTTACTGATTTTTTTTTTTCCTTGTAATACTCTTAATACAGTGGTGGCTCCAGAAAATGATGTGTGCTGTGGGTACAGATGCTTTTGTCAAGACATCAAAGCAGCGTTTCCAACACATATCTATATTAGACCAATTTTGTTTCCAAAACAAAGAGACAGGATGTTCACGAGCCAAATTTGACACTGAACGATTTGTACAACGGAACTAAACTCAGTGGAGCACCAGTCGTGCCAGATTTAATATAGACTTTTCATGTTACTTTTGTATAATAGAAGCCTTCATTTTTGTGTAATACTTGGGATATGATTTGTTTCTGGAAAGTCTTTCCCATTAACTGCTGTGATTACAGACATCAGAAACTGCTTGAAAAAAGGGAAAAAAGAACCAAGAGAAAAAAAATCAGTTCACAGGATAAAACCACAATAGCTAAGATTTAAATAAATATGAAGCCTAAAAAGTTAAGTTTCTAAGTCACTAGTGTGATCACAAAGTAAATAGTTTTATTTTGCATAATTTAAGAATACTACGCAGCTCCCACTAGTTTCAGTTGCCATTGACTTGCCTTGACTCTAAATCTAACGACTCTTCATGCAGCTGAACATAGTAATTATTCTACCACGTAAAACTTTTTGGTTGGTGAAATAATACCTACATTTGCCTTTTGAAGGGGAAGTGAAAAACAAATCTCTATTCATAGCGTGCTTTTACCATGCGGCCGTGATTTGTTTGATCTTGGAATTAGCCCTTTTGAATTCCATTGCAACAGGTTTAGAAACACAGATCGTGCTAGAGATTAAAACAAAAATGTAGTAATAGGAACATAAAACAGGGCATGGCGGATTTTGTTTTTATCACCAGGTTCAACAAAAGATAATTGGTAATTGCCTTTTTGGTTTTTTTTAATCACTCAGGCTTTCAATTCAGAAATGGAGGGTGCGGAAAAGCTCGGAATTGATGATTAAATGTTAAAGCCCTCAGAACCTTAATTTTTGGCATCTTTTAAATACTAGTTGGCAAGGAATGAAATTTAGAGTTCTCGAACTCTCTTTTGGCTGCAGGTGTCACCTGAATGAGAAGGAGCAGGGCTGGGGGCTGTCAGCACCCACCCAGCCCCGCCGGCCGAGCAGCCCGGCCGGACCAGGCAGCCGTGGCCGCTTTTCCAAGAAGCAATAACCTGCTGCCTAGCAACAACTCAAAACTCATGATTGTTTGTATATTCCATTTCTTGTGCAAAACTAAAAGCTCAGATCCCAAATTATTGCATTCAGTAACATCAGAGCTGCAACAGATGGATAAGAAAATGCATTTTCCTTTACGTGCTGCAAGACTTCCTTGCTCTACAGCGTTGCATTCGTAAAATATACACACCCTCCAACACATTTTGATGCAAGACCAATCTGGAAAATATTTCAAAATGTGAATAGCTATTTTCACAATAGTTGTCCCCTAGGAGCTACTTCTCTGAATAAAGTAATTCACATATCTGTACATTTTAATGATGAGGTCCCTAAGACTTATTTAGGGCTAAACACGAAGGGTCACGTTCTTTCGGGCATAAATATGCTGGATAGCATGACGCAACTTGCAGGAAAGTTGTCCCCGTGTTTTAGAAGTCCTGGGTTTTTCCTAATTATTATTTACTGCAAGTGAAACAATTAAAGAAAAAATAACAAAAAACTCCACAACCCTTTTGCACTGTGCTTTTTACTTGGATCAAATTTTTAGCCTGATTTCCAGACGGAATTTGATTTATGTCCTACCCTTCTGTCTGTCCAACCTGTGGCTTTTGAGCTTGTGGGCTGTTTCAACCAACATGACAGAAGGGTTGATAGCTGATCTCCGACAAGCTTACTGCAAAAATCACTGGCTTTGTAGAAACGAGAGGCTGCCCCAGAGAGGAATTCACTGGGTCCCCCCTGTTTGATCCATGGACACGCTTACGAGCCGGGCAGGACATCCACAGTGCCGCATCGCTCGTGGTGGGTGCTGCTCCTTGTCCTGGGAGCGGCGAGGAGGCACGGGAGGCAGATGGAAGAGGGGATGGGTGAGGAGATGTGGGGAGGAGGCAGCAGCACCAGGGTGAGACTTGGGTCTCAGGGTACCAAGGCATAGGTTTCATCAGCTCCGCTGCTCATGAAACGATCTCTTTCTTGTTAGCCTGTATTTTCAATTTCATCTTTTTGTTTTCCTTCTCTTAGAAAATGTGGAAACCTTATGCTAAGATTATGGAAATGGAGAGGCTTAAAGAAAAGTTAAGTGCTGGAGGCCAATCTAATGATGCCATAACTGCCTGACCTCAGTATTGCTGTACCTTAGACATAATCATGTACAACGTCTGTCCTGTTTAAAGTCACATAGCAAATCATTGCCAGAGTAGTCACCTTCCTAAATTTGCCTACTATGATAGACACAGCATTGGATACCTAAATTTTACTACAGAGAATACCTGGAATAATGCCGTGTGAAGCAATAACTGAACAGCTTAGGTTGGTATAAGGAAATGCTGAAGTAACTACCTATCAAAGGCAAAATTAAGTTGTTATGGATGATTACCACCACCACTTTGTTTGTCCTACAGTTGTTCTGTTCAGCGACAATCTCTGATCCAGAGCCAACACATAAGCCATTAAATAATTTAGCTGCACTCTTCCTCCAGCCAAATTCTGGCCCCTCTCAATTTCAGTCTTTCCACTGCGTGCTCTGGGACGAGAATTGATCCCAAAGGTCTCTTCAGGTCCACCAGCTACAGGAGACAGACTTCGCTGAATGTGCTTTCAAAAACCTCTTCGGTCATTATCTGTATTCTCTCTAACATTAACTACCATTAAATCCTCCAGCTAGAAGCTGCAGAATGACCTATAGGACACTACTGAGCATTTTCAAGCTTAACAAGGAGTATGCTAAGAGCTCACAACCCCGTACCGGCGACACCAATGCTCAGGTGGGACGTGACCAGCCAAGAGCAATGAACTTTGCATTGGGAGGGGGGGAGATTCGTCCTTGTGCAGAGAGCCAGCGCAAGCCTGGATACCTTGGTAAAGGAGAAGTTTGGGTGGAATTTTCTTTTAGGAAAGTTTCAGCTGGAAATTTAGTTTAGACATAAAACTCTACAGCCTATCTACATTGCTATGGTCCTTGTGCAAACTGTTCCGCTCTCCATTTTGGGCTAGCTCCCAGCTGAACTCTCTCATGACACAACACGACTCTCCCCCCTCACCCTCTCTAACCCAAGCAAAAGTGCCAAAGAAAAATTCCTTGGAAACAGTCGGCATTTTATGGAATAGACTGTAATTATTAACCTGACCTCCTCACAACGGACTTGCACATACGCTGTGCCAGTGGATTACTCACTGCCAGCCGCATTAACTGACTTAGTATGTGTGTCCGCAAAACACAATAACTAGTTCTACCTGGTTTCTGAATCCTTGGGAAAACAGAGCTCCCGCCCTTCTCCCCCCCCCACCATACTCCTGGGGTAGCCTCGGGCAACTAACGCATTACTGTGGGTACACTCCTGTCTGTCGCTGCTGCTGGGCCCACGCTTCCCTGGTTTAGGATGGTGTCCTGGCTAAATTCCCAGCCACAAAACCACTGCAGGTGGCTGCGAGAGGCCAGTGAAGTAATTTGTTTCCACCAACTATGCTGTCCTTCCTTCCAGGAATAATAATTTCACTTCTCCTCCGAGTAGCTTGTACTCTCCCTCCCCCTTTCTCACAGCACAACTACATCTTCTTTTCATCCTAATTTTCTTGGGCCGATAGGCTCAGGTAAGTGTCTTTATTGGATTACTTGAAGTTACTTTGGTAACTTCCAGTGGTTCTTAGGATGGGATGGGGTTTCAGCTATTCTGCTGTTTGCTTTTTTGGTTTGTAATGGACATTTTTTACATCCACTCAAAAAAGTCGCCTTGGTGACTTTTATGTCCAAAGGCAAAATGGAGCAGAGCTTGGTCTTTGCTGGGGCACGTACAAATGCGTGCTGAGAGCACTCCGACAGCTGCCCCACCACGGGGAGGCAAGCGGGGTCACAAGCCAGTAATGCTTTATTTTAAACCGCGGACACCTATTCTCCTGTTGGAGCTTAGAGATCCTGTATTTTGTTTCCCATGATACATACATGCAACTTGGTTAGTGAGAATGATAAACAGATGTGTATACACCAGCATTGATTGCATTATTCAAGAGAGTTGTGACTAAAAGACCAATTTTTACAACAGAAGTATTTACAGTAAATTAAAATCCTACCAACTGAAGCCAACTTTAGAGGATTAGCACAAGATTCATGATCTGCTTTAATCACTCAAAAGACTAAGATCAAATAACGGTAAGAAAGAAAAAGTAAATACCGGGGTACTTTTTTGTGGCTTAATATATTCTGATAATCACAAACCTATAGCACATACTGATGTTACACACAGGGACACACTGCAGGGATACCTGCAACGGCAGGCACAACAGCAGGCTTAATCTTACGCTCATTTGGGTTAAAGGCTTTGGCCTCCTTAAACAGATCAGAAAACAGGCTTTCAGGATATTGCTTTTTTAAAAAGAAAAAAATTGAAATACACTCATAAGTAAGTATACTATTTGGATGCTTAGTGGGATAGAAGTCATCTATGATGTAAAAAAAAGAAACAAAAATTTCAGCAAGTCATTCGTGTTATTCTAAATAAAAGGGCAAAAATGCTTCTCACACCCTAGACTGAAAGCATTATTTTGGAATAATTTTTCAGTTTAGACTATGTCATATTGATTTAGGACCATCTTATTACTCTACATTTATTACTGCATTAGAGTAATGGGACTAACACCTTGGCCAGAATGTTAATGCTGATAGGTATATAAATGCAGATTTATATACTTCATTCAACGTTTAAGGAAAGTTTATTAATCCACAATTAGGTGGTGGGTTGTTGCCTTTTTTTTTTTAAATTTAAATAAAGTACTGAAACTGAGCACAAATATTTCTGTACTTTGGGTATAAGTTAGTGTTTCTGGCTGTGGTAGCCATAGTGATAACACTAGGATTTCCCCAGGATTTTCAAGGTTGGGGGTTTGGGGTTTTTGTTGTTGTTTTGGGTTTTGTTGGGTTTTTTTTTTTCTCCAGACAGCACTGCCAACTTAGTTCCCGGTTGCTTTTAAAAAAGTAATAGCTAAATCAATAAGGTGCTATTGACTTTCCTGAAACTAGCCAAGGGAAAGTTCCACCATCTCCAAAATTTATTCTTCCAACCCCCCTGCTTTTCCACCAAAACTTCCAGTTAGCGGTTATGTATTGGCAGAGCTGGATTAAGATCTGGACTATACTAAACCCAAATTATTATAACTTCACGCTCAGATTCCTGGAATAAACTCCTCCTTTGGGGAGCCAACCCCAAGGTTAGCTTCATCGGGCCGAGTCAAAACTAATAGAGAATGAAGAAGGGAAGAAAGCCTATATGGTATGAAGTAATGTTGTAATAAAATACAATATTTCCTTGAATGAGGAGTTTCCAATACCTTTGCCTACAGCAAGTTATGATAACAGCCGCTGCTTTGTATGAAGAAATAAACAGCTTTATGTTACTGACCTCTATCACATACAGTCATGAAACCAGAGTGCAATTGTAGTCATTTGCTGCTTTTTAGATATTCATTTCTCTTCCCCGGTGCTTAAGAGGGCTTACTGAAGGCAGCTTATACTAGATTACGCTTCCAACACCTTCATGCATTATAGACCTCCAAATACAATTTTTCCCTCTCAGAAGGTAAAAGTGTTGAGTCATTTCTTTGAAAGATCTGATGGAGGTTATTGCTCATAAAAAGAAAAAGCCGGCGGTTCAAGGCAGGGCTAAGTGAAACACAGCCAGCAAGCTGCAGCCCCGAGAGCAGCGCCCGAGTCTCCCCGGGACTCGGGCTCCCAGCTCCCCTGCTTTGCTCTGCTCACCCTTTCCTGGTTTAAATCAGCCAGGCACTAGCAGCTTATCCGAGATCATAACGTGGATTAACAAGGGCTCATCGGATGGAGCCGTGTGCCAGAAATAATTATGATTTAAAATGCAAGAGCCTGGCAGGAAGGGATTGTCATTTGTGAAGCCAGTCCATTTAATGGGGAAATAACCCACATATTACAGTAGAGGATAATTTGGCAGTTACAGTTTCAGTGGCTCAGAGACATAAAATACAGTCTCATCAATGTGTAAGATTAGAAGTAATTAGCCCCTATACGGTAAAGTCATCAGTTAGAAACTAGACTCCATCTGGGGACTTTTTGTAATGATGCCTCAGGGACAAGTAAGACGGGACCCTTGACTTACAAGATTTGGAAGGGACTGAGACCTAATTAAATCTGCAAAGATGCAGTAACTGCAGTAAAAGGGTTTTTAAAATATGAAACACATTCCCTTTCTCTAAACAAACGAGGTATATTACACTCTGGAACAGTAGGAGAATTAGTCAAAAGACAGTGAGCAAACAGCTGCTGTGCGGCTGCCAAACAGAAGATGATAGAGGATTATACAGAATTGAGGAACATTTAATAAGAATTGAAGAATATTTAATAGGGTTTTTTTTTAAGGATAAGGTTTTATTTAATTGTGATGAAAAACAAACACACAACTCCCATCGTAAATCCAAGAGAGTATAATTTTTTAAAATCTGATTCTCCAAATGCATGTTATAATAAACACTGATTGCCTTAAATAAATAAAAGCTAATTCTCTTGTAGAAATAATATACAATTTACTTTTTCCCTCATTACAAAAAAACAGACTTGCAGCTTTTCAAAGAGGGATACACAGAGCTATATTTTTGCTACTGAGTTCCATAAAGCATTTACCATCTTCCATTTGCTTAAAAAGGGTTGGCACTTTGTACTGGAGAAATGAAAAATTTTAAGTTAGCTTCTCAGCAGTGATTGCCTCATTTATATGATCTATCTTCTCCCAAGGAGGAGGAGAAGGAAAAAAAAAAAAAAAAAAATCACTGTATGATATTAACATTTTTCTACCATAACCCAATACTCTGCATTTTGTCAATGCTGGATCATTAAAGCCTGGAAGCTAAATGGAAAAGTATTTTAAGGCCATGAACTAAGAGTGGAGCAACAGAGATATACTGATCTCAAAGAGAAAACAGAACTGAGATGACACATGTAAGTTCACGTGCTTCATCATGCCTCTAAGAAAGACTAATTAAAATGGCATCAAACTCATATGTAGGCAGCCCAATGCTGAAAGAAGTTACCACCTAGCCAAAAACTTCAGTATTTTTTTTCCTACATTTGTAAAAAAGGCTTAGGAGAAATTTGATCCTTGCACATATGATGGTGGTGGGGCTATTTTTTAATTTATTTATCTTATAATAGAACCATCTTCAGCCATTTCTGAGTCATAGAATCATAGAATCAGTTAGGTTGGAAAAGACCTTTAAGATCTTCGCGTCCCACCGTAAACCTAACACTGCCAAGTCCACCACTAAACCATGTCCCTAAGCGCCACATCTACATGTCTTTTAAATACCTCCAGGGATGGTGACTCCACCACTTCCCTGGGCAGCCTGTTCCAATGCTTGCTAACCCTTTCAGTGAAGAAATTTTTCCTAATATCCAATCTAAACCTCCCCTGGCCGTTTCATCTTGTCCTATCACTTATTACTTGGGAGAAGAGACCAACCCCCACCTCGCTACAACCTCCTTTCAGGTAGGTGTAGAGCGCGATGAGGTCTCCCCTCAGCCTCCTCTTCTCCAGGCTAAAGAGCCCCAGTTCCCTCAGCCGCTCCTCATAGGACTTGTCAATTCTGTGTTTTAATCTACCATAAAATGTCTGTGAAATTATGCACTGTTTGGGATTGCCTGTAGAACTGTGAACTCAATAATCCTTATTTCAGCAAGACTTGGTGAAACGATATCAAACCAAGCCTCCAGCTATAAATACATTATCCCATACAACACATCCACAGTCAACTGTATAACAACTAAATACATATTATTAGCATGATGACCAAGACTTCACTTAACAAAAAGAGCCCTGTACAAACCAGCTACCGACAATAAAGAAGTCACCATGGCATCTCACTGGGGATGTATAGAACTGTTGTAACTCAAATGCTGCCATGCTGATCTGTGAAAATAAACCAGCCATTATAAACATTTTGAAATGGATTCGTGTTTCCCTTTAACTACAGCGCATATATATGAAATGGTTTCTCCTCTGCACAGTAGGGTCTACACTATTTGGTCCAATCCACGTGTCATTTCTGTGGATATCCATCTGTGCACAATGCAGTTCCACCAGCAGCTATTTCGAAGACATTCAGTGGGCTCTTTCTTTGCAAGAAAAGAAAATGTAACCACTTATTCTGTTTTTAGTAGAGGAGCATGATGAGCTTGATGGCTAGTCAATCACCATGAGAAAAATGATCAACAATCTAAATGCTCAAGTATTTCAAGCCTCCAAGTGACCTTTCAAGAGGATTTCAGTTCAAAAACACAATATGAGGAAAAGCTATGGATTTTGGAATTCATCGTATATCCAAAGCCTTTGCTAAATGTCTCTTAGAGATTGCTAGAAATGTAAAATAAACAGCAGTGGGGATGAAAGCTAGGAAAAAATGAATTAAGGAAAAGATGGGCTGGTGTCCAGCCAGTGATCTGGGTCAAGATCTATTTGTCTTTGATTACGTGTGTTGGAAATACCACTCAGCTTTCAGAAGGAGAGAGATCTCTCCTCAGATAATCAGTTAGACAAACTGGGAAAGATGTAGGTGGACACAGGAAAAAAAAAAGTAAAACCCTCACAGAAAAAAATAGTCCCACCTCAATACAGCAGTTGCTGTGCAGGAAAATGCGATGGAGAGAAGGAAAGAGGAGAGCTTTACTGAGAAAACCCTGGGGACTAAGAAGGAGGCCTGCAAAGAAAGCGTAGCTCCATCTACACCGGAATAGAACAGCACAGTTAATGCTTTTAAAGCTGAGAGAGTTTTCTTGGTTGTTTTTTTTTCTTCCCCCCCCACCCCCAACTAAAAGCTGAAGAAAAGTTGGTTATAAAAGCCTCTGTATCTTTGGACTGAGTGGAAAGGGAGAGTCTCAGGTTAAAAAAAAAATAATTGCAAAGAACAGTCAAGAGAAGGAAGACTGCATTTATACATGGAGCATAAAAATAGCAACCGAAGCAATACTAACTATGTGAGTTCAAATAAGAATACGTAGCGTAGAAGCGCTGAGGAATCCAGAATGCCTGCTTATTTTTAAAAAGGGGATATTGATATCACAGGCATCTCAGAAATACGATGGCATTAAGATAAAGCAGTGGACACTATGAAAAAAACCCCAACAGTGTAAGTTGTATAGAAATGACAGAAGACCAGGCGGACAAAGGAGCAGAGCCAAGAACCAAGGAAAATATACAGTAAACTAGGTAAATAAACAAAATACACACAGCGGTTCCTCAAAGTCTCCTTAAACTCAACTTCCATCCCAAAACAGCAGAAGTATACTAAGAACCAATATTTTCCCAGAATGGCCCAGAAAGGGGACCATTACTGCAAAATACTGACACTAAATAAGTTGGGACTTGCAGCAAAAGTCAAAAAAGAAGCAACATGTAGAGATCTACAAAAATCACAAACAGCTTTTCCAAAGAGGCACTGGAAGAGGTATGGGGAGACATGAAACTACTGGGTAAATGCATGCGTGTTAGAAGAGATTTTTTTCTGCACAACGCGTAATTAAATTGTGAAGCTAAATGGCCAGAATCAAGATAATGTTGTAACTGGATCCTTGCTCTGACCCAGTGTTGCTATTATGTTCCCATCACAATGCCTCTAGAAAAGACACTGTGGGCATTCTTTAGAAATATTTAGGAAAATAAGACCTTAAGAAGTAATGCAAAGGTTGTTTTGGGGTGGGGCTTTTTTTGTTGTTTTGGGGGTTTGCGGTGGGATTTTGTTTGTTAGGAGTTTTTTGTTTCGTGGGGTTTTTTGTTTGTTTTTTGTTTGGGTTTTGTGGGGTTTTTTGTTTTTGTTTTGTTTTTTTACAGACCAGATTTTTTTTGTGATATTCATAACTACAATGACAGCGAACTCCTATACACAGCTAAATGGTATACTGCAAGTATTCATGATTATGAGCAATTGCAGTGTTTTACTGTGAGATGACATATCTAGGAGATTAACCCACCTTTCACATAAAGACAGTCTGCCAGAAAATTCTACCTTTTCCAAGCAGTAAATTGTTCAAATAACTCTGTTATTCAATTATTTTAGTATGTATAAATTGCAAAAACCACAACAAAAGCAGTTCATAACCGCTGTTCTTTTTGATGTATATTTAGAGAGGAATTCAAGAAATAACAAAACAGAAACAAGGTTAGAAGTTCCACTTCAAACTTATTTGTGCCAAAGCAACATAGACTGGGCTGAAGAAGAAATCTCTCTTCTAAAATAAAAGCTAAGCTCTTTATTGAAAAACAAAGCAGCACATTCAAGGCTTTTGCCCATCCCATATTATGGGGGGATACCCTAGAGAACAAGGTCATAAGTTTCATAGTCTGTATTGCTGTTAGGAAGCAATGACAGATTTATTGTAAAGATTTGTTAGCAACAGCAGTAAGGTCACCGTGCCCCAATGCACAGAAAATGTTCATCTACCTGTAACCCTATTACAGTTGCAGGTTAAACATCTCCTTACCCAACCCTTTACCTTGAGCAAACATGTATTTACCTTATAAAGCTGTAATTCTGCATCAACATTGAGCTAATTGGAGGTTTACTGTCATTAATTTAGATAATATACATTCATCTTACAAAAATAGCTTCTAGCAGCTTCTTTAATTTAACCTTTCTTTTAGCCTTCTTTTTTTACTGTCACACAACTAGCAATTCAGTGCTCACAAATGACCTCCCGTGCCCCAATCATGCCATAACAATCAATGGTAGAAAATTCATAAAACAGATTAAATTCTACAGCATTCACTTTGATGAATTAGTAGAATTTGTTCCCTTTAGCTGCTCAGAGTTGATCTTTGATTTTTAGCTGAGTGCACTGCATTGGAAAGAGTAAACTAGGGACACCGTATTTTTGTTACTTACATGGCTGTAATGGACAATGAGCCACAGCACCCATTGCAGTAAAGCTGACTTTTAAAGATTTTTGCTCTTTATCTCTGTTATCTTACTACTTAAAGCTATGAGGAGGAACTGCCCATGACAAAGTGTTTCTGTATAAAATTTGAGGTTATTACATTATACTATAATTATTATACTTTCCTACCTGAGGTCACACCATGCCAGAATGAGGCACAACTGAGGATCATTTTCCCACAAAGCTTTAAGGGTGGCAAATGATCCCAAAGTAAAAAATTAACTTCATCACTGCAAGTTACATAACATGTTTTGTTCAACGAAAAATTATTATTCACCATTTAAATTAAGGATTGCAAGAGAAATTCATTCTGAGCTTTTTCCATTTCCCTCATACACACAATTTGGCTAATGAACCAAGAAACCAATTAGTGAAACATCTCAATTTATAGCAGGTTGAGGTAATCTTTAGCCAGGGCACAGTTAAAACTCCTGCACTGTGAAAAGACGACTTTTCATCTTCAGAAACAGCACTGTGGAGTTAATGAGCCCTCTTAACACAAAGCATCAGTGATGGCACTATTTGCCCAAAGACAGAGACTTCACCTCTCCCCAGCAGCACCTACCAGGAAGCGGCAGAATCTGGGTGGAATCTCTACGCAAATACAGCATTTTCTTTGTGTTGACATTTTGTGGATCTTGGTGTATTTTGGCACGTGGATGTGCAGTCTGTGGTGGTGCACGACAGAGGTTGGATGTCTATGCGGAGGTAAGGTTTTTGGAGAAGCTTCGTTTTCATGTAGCAGTTGTCCTCTTGCACGCCCAGTCCCCTCTTACCACCATGCCTCGGTTTTGCACCCAAGGCGTTGTGCTGAAGACTTTCTCCCAGTTTGCAGCCCTACTTACTGGGAAGGGCTGCTCAGGCTGATCTGAGCCTGTGCCTTGTGCACGGCTGAGGAGAGGGACTACGATAGAAACCACTTTCCAACTTCAGCACCGAGCCAGGGGTGTCCTCTGAGGTGCCCTGGTCCCCCTTTTCCCCATGGAAAAGGTTTCACACTTTAGAGACAAGAAAATCAAGAGGTTTGAGGACTCAAAGAGAGGAGGCGGAGGGGACAGTGCTCAAACCAGCCGATGGGCTAATGGGGAGGGCATATCCCAACTCCCACCTTCTTCCCAGATGCTGGGATCCGCAACCCAAACCCACTCCTTCATGTCAGGTATCTCAGCTAGTTTCTCTAGTTATAAGTAAATGGCTCATTAAAGGGCCTAAAGAAACGGGAGATGGACTCTAGACCCGAGATTCCAAAGTGTATTTTCCCAGTTCCCAGGACAAACCCATAGCCAGGCTGGAGGGTGGGCCAGGTAAAACAATAGAGAGTTCACGGGATAAAATAAAGCACATAAAGGAATAGGGGAGGCAATTGACTGCTAAAAGGAAATCTTCGCTCCAGGGAGCGCTTACGCATTTTGCACTACAAAAAGTACTTTAATAAAATACATTAAAAAATAAGAACCAAGAACTGCAGCCTAGACATGCCCTTCTGCTGCTGTAAAACCAACATAGGTGGCACTAAGCTCTGTGACACAGAATATACCCTTGTTTGCTGACCCACATTTCTTCCACGGGGTTTCCATCTGTTTCTTAACATTGTGTTATCACCCTTGGTTAAACTGGTTAAAGATATATGTTCTGTACCAGAGAGGTATGTGTGCACAAGTGCAAGACATGCATCAATTGCTTCTTCCTCTGTTAAACCGTATCAAATCCTCGCACGCCTACCTAGGACCCCAAAATATTTCCCATCTCCCAACCTTCCTACCACTTCTCACGTACCTCAAGCCTTGATACCACCCTTGACATCCAGAAGTCAAACCTGATCCCACCTCTTCACGCATCAGCCCGACTGCCTTGCAGCTGATCGGGGTAAGTGTCTCAGAGGGGGAGCCCACCTGACCTGGAAGAGGAGTAGAGTCATAGGGGTATGGCAAGGACCTCTACGAGATACGGATATTTTTTTGAGGTACTGCCTGTATGGAGGCATTTATCTCATGCAGCTCGGTTAAGGACTTCTGTAAAGGCATTTGGAAGCAACCCATCCAATATTTTAGTAGCACTATGGTGTGCACGTCACAGTTTGGGAATCCCAAGTTTAGAGGAATTTCATTTCAACAGGAGAGCACTTCCTGGGATGATCCTCTGCTGATACCCTTTCTTGCAATCAGCCCGTGCAACCCCAGGTGGAAAAGGAGAGAAGCAAGAGAAGGAAAGCACTTATACTGGAATTGGAGCCTGCCTGACACATGCACATTTAATGAGTCCCAGAAGTGGACACCATTCAGAAGTTGTGTATAGACAGACTCAGATCGCTACAAACATGAAGTGCAAGAAATAATTTGAGCAGCATTATTGAGCAGCAATCAACTAATCATTTAGGAAAAAGACCAAGAGTCACGAACAGCTTAATGTAAACTTCTTTTCAGCATGCAAGAATAGGCAAAAAGGAAAACAAGCACTAGGCTGCATAAGGAACAGAATGCATTATGGAGAGTACAGTAGCACTAAAGATAATCTAGTGGTATGCTAAAGTACTGTGTCTACTATTGATTCTTGTCTGTAAAATTTTAAGGGGACCTAAGTTGTTTAGGTATATCTGTTATTTTTAGCCTTTACGTACTAGGTGCTCTTATAGCAAGAATTTGGGAATGGGCAATAAAGATGGGAGGCTTTGTTTTTTAAACTTCAGTGCATCGATAACCACAACTTTGCTGAAAAAGTATTTAATTCAAATTCAACCAAGAGTTCCTCTGAGGCTTGGGCTCAATTTGATGCTAGGTGGTAGAAGTCAGCCATTTCCTTTTTCCTTAGAATAGTAAAGAAAAAGGAGAATGAATTTGACTTTATTTACAGCAATGGTAATATTATGAGAAGCATGAGACTTGGTAATTGAGTCAGGAGTAGAAGTGGAAGTCTCCTGTGACAGCCTGTAATTGTCAGAGCTCCAGTTAAATTCAGCAGACTCAGTATTCAAGTAATATTCAAGTAATATTTTGAATGCCTGGGTAGTACCTGTATCAAACCTGGCCTCCGGACCTCTAAAGATTTGCTTCTCACTGCATTTTGGTCCTTCCATTTTAATCCAGCAAATATTAACCAGGAAACTGTATGGGTAATTCTCCACTTCATGCTAAAAATATTTCATAGATAAGGGTGTAAAAAATTCCATCCCCTAGCAACTGCGAGATTCCTGCTTGAAACAGTGATGGGAAAGACGGGGCTCCAGGAATCTTAGAGTCAAGCAAGGATTCTGTGGGTGTGAAATTGTTGGCAATTATGCCTGATCACTGGCTGCACATGTTTTTGCTGAATGTGTTCAGATTTACTGTAGAAATTGGCCTGAAGTATTACCGAATTCTGGGATTCTGATTAAATAAACTGTGTTCAAGATACATGTACTGCGGAGAGACTCTTGAGTCCAGGGAGAACTCTGCACGAGCGGGAGGTGTCAGACACCAGAACAACAACAAATTAAAGAAATGAATCATCTCAGGAAATATTATTGCTGGTTTCTGAAAACAAGCTAAAATGCAGTTGGCTACCTGAGGAGCACAAAGGAGAAGAGAAACAACATTAAAAGTAATAAAGCGGAATTCAGATGTAAGAGGCAGAGCAGCTCACGGAAGATCCAGACAGTAAATGAGCATAGATGATTAAGACTAAGTCATTACACGGTAACCTGCTGTGATCATCTATCGGCTGGAAGGGTTCGAAAGGCAGTCCCAGCACCTGAGAAAACGCCCCTTGCTCGCTCTTTCCTCTTCCTCACAGACCCGGAACAGGACTTCATTTTCCAGCCTGTAAAACGCAGACAGTAGCACAAGTTTCCCTGCAGCTCGCTGAGCTATTCCTCAGGTTTCTTCCCCCTGGCTCTTTCTGACCTTTTTGCTCCCCAGCGCTGGACGAGCTCCTGGAAGGAGCCACCAAACCAGCTCTTTACTTCTGCACAAGCCTATCAACCCCACATTCAGCCCTCTTTCCTTGGATGCTTCCCGCAGGCATTCCCTGGGCGGTCCCATTTGTTCAGGGAGAGGTTTGCAGGTAACGACACAGACTTGCCCCGAGCTGGGCTCCTGCCCCGTTGCAGCCCTTGCACCCTTTGCCAGCCTCGCGGGGTGAGAGCAGCAGAGGCTATGCAAGAGGGAGCCCTTCTCACAGCCCCCCCGATGAGCCCCGAGCAAGAAAAGACCCCCTGGTTTTACGGAAGAGGGCTCAGAGACCCATTTACAAGCCCTTTTATCTTTCCACCTGCAAGAGAAAAGGGACCTGCAGTGGTGTTTGGCTCGCGCTCTCGCATCCTCCTCCCACGTACAATAACCAAGTCAGCCCGCATTTCCCACAGGAGAAAAGCACATGAAAGCGATTGCTAACAGCTCAGCTGCTGGTGGAAGGCTCTGTGCGCTGCCGAGGGAGGTTTTGGCTTTGGGCAGCATGGCAGCGTAGAAATTGCCATCAACCGCACAAAGATGAGTCGAGAGACCCACGGAGATTGCTGGCCAACAAACTTGGTCTCCTGCCTCCACGGAGGATGCAAAAAGAAGATCAAACCTTATTTAATGATCTCACGTTGCCACCGTGAATGTAGGTATCAAGGAGATGATACAACCATGGTTGTATTAGGGATGACTCTCTCGGCCACGGCTGAATTTTGCACTTAAGGCAGGGCTTCAACCCTTTGGGTGAGGAACAGAAGGTCTTTTTCCCAAACATAAAAGTACTTATCCTTTGAGCACAGAAGCGTCTTTCTGCTATCTTCCTTGTAACCTTTAGATTAATTTGCTGTTCTGAAATGTTTGTAGGTGATATCATGACAGTTTCCTTTTAAAGAGATTTATTTTACAGCTAAATTGCTGGTTTGTATTCTGAATTCTCAGCTACAAGGCTCCACAGCTTTTGGGGGGTCTTGGGGATTAATGTACTAAATTTCTGTTTCTCAGACTGTATTATCTGCTTTTTTTAGTCATCCTCCTGTGAGGCATTTCTCCAAGAAGGTGATTTTCCCTGCTGCTCACCATATCCTTGGCAAGGAATGCATTTTAGTTAGCTAATTAAATATAGTTGTATTGTACATCAAATATCAGTAATAATATAAGGCAGCAATGTTATGTCTACTGTCAGAACAAGTTGCATTATACATCGTATCTGTAATGCATCACTGTGATAACAATTCAAAGCAGCTGTGCTTTTAAATCTTTGCTTGGCAGAGTAGCTAGCAAGCACCAAGGTATGGCAAGTAGTTTTTGGGAAAGAGGATACTGTAACGATGAAGACGAGGATCCTCCTCCATGCACCTTCACGAAGGTGATGCAAAGCCTTGACTGCCTACGGAGGAGCCCGTAGGGCACAGCCTAGGCAGCTGCTCTGCTCCTAGGTCCAGCTTTTACCAGCTTTTTTACCAGCACTCAACCCAAACGCGCCCATGTGCGGTCCTTCCCTGGGTTTCTCCTCCCAGCCACGCTTCCAGGGCTTGGGCGAGGCTCTGTCCTCAGCTTTCTGCTCCTCCTCTGCCTCTCCAGAGTATTACTGACTCTCCTTTTCTGCGTTCCACATCAACCGGTATAATATAAAGAAAAATTCCTCTGCTCACACATGCCTTGTATGGGTATGTTTTGGGTAGGGCATGCTTATGTGTACATCAGAAACTGCTATTTTTTCTCCATTTTGCAGTTTCCTTAATATGAACAATTAAACTTCTATGCTGATTGAATACTAGCGTATCCCAGCATTTCAAGATCTAAACTAACCTAAAACAGTTTATGTTTTTATATATGCCTTTTTTTTCCCCTCTCAAAGGATTCCAGTGTCTTTCACAAGTTTTAATCACAGAATGATTAAAATTAAGCCCTTTCTGGAGCAGTCAGTAGAAGGCATATTGATAACTTGCCTTCACTACTCATTTCAGTGGAGCAAAAGAGCGAAATCTTAGCTAAGCAAAACAGCTAAATGTCAACTGATAGAGGAAGCCTGTGGGATGCTCAAAATGCAGAAAACGTAGCCAGTGTTTCTTCTAAAGTGCAGAGAAGTAAATAAAGATATTTTTTGTGAACAAAGTTTACATTGTTCCAAAAAATGTACTCTCTCGGGGCATGCTAAATCTAATACCTTGTTCATCAAGTTACGATCTCCACCAGATGCAGAATACCTACAGTTCTTGATGACCCACTCATCTTCTACCACCAATGTCCGTAAGTCACCAAAAATGGTCATGAAAAGAAGCAAAAAAATATTAAGTATCTGTAAGCAGAGATGGGCTCCTAGAAATTGTCAGTACCCACGGCCAGGTTCACTCGGGCACTGGAGGATGCAAGCACAAGGCTCACATTCATTTCTATTAATATTTTTAGTTGAAGCTTAAAGAACAGTAAAACAAACTAAGCTGTAAGAGAAAATACATATTAGCATTTAGCTTAACAGTTATTATTTCCATTTCCCACCACCAATCAACAGTGAAATACATGATGATGGTTTAAGATTTTTTTTCAAAATGGTTAAGGGCACCCTGAATTCAAAGGGCTGGGAAACACTGGCCTGTAAGATAAATGGCACTGGCCCTGACATGTGCTGCATACCCTCAATACATCTGGACTCTAGTTGGAATTAAAATTCATATTGCAATAGCAATTAAAAGACAGAACTAGGTCATGAGCTGTTGTTCAAGGCACTATGCAAGCAAAGAAAGAACAAAAAAAAACCCCGAAGCAAGCTGCATTTGCCCTAAAAATTTCAGCATTGAGAAGTTCAGAAATATGAGATAACAAAAAGCGGAGGATACAACAGGAAAATAGGAGTTGGGGTGTTTTAGCAATGCCATCCTCCACACTCAACCTTTTCACCAAGCAACGGCTGTAACCACTAGGCAGTCCTCAGTTTGCATTATGACAATTTAATTTCAAGGGGAGGAGAGGGCACGGCTGAACTGGCGATGCTCAGCACCCGCCAAGCGCTGAACGCTCGCTGGTGGGCTTGGCCCTGTACATGTGGGCTGGTGCTGCATGTGTGATACGTTTCTTTACACCTACATCCAGCATTGTTTGCAAGAGTCATTTCTGTGGCTGGAAGATTTTTATAAAAGAAGCCATAGCAACCCTCCTAAATCTACTGGAGCAGCAGTTAACAATTTGCTATGTCCATTCTGCTACGCAGCTTTTTCTTTTCTCCCGTTAAGTTCTGTATCTCCGTCCAACTATTTTATTCTATATAGAAAGGATTGTATGTGAGATATATCCACAATGCACTCTATGGTATATCATACTCAGTGTGACAATGCACATTGTATTATCCACATCCAGTTCTAGAGGTAGAAAGTGAGAATGAAATCACATTGCTTCAGTTCCTTTTTTTAAAATTGTGCTGAGAAATTTTGTGCTGTTATCTGCAGGTTAGCGCTGAACCTCACTGCAGACTGCTTTTCTGGTTTGGCAATACTGCACAATATTATTAACGAAGGTGAGCACCCACCTTCAATTTAATGGGTGTCTCATTTTCATTCACTCAGTCACATGAGCAAAAAGGTGGTTGAACGAAATTTTAGCAAAGTGAGAGCCAGCCACATAGTTGTTGATTAAACCTTGTTTTCAGTATAATTTAGCCTAAAAGTGATCTGTTAACAAAAGCTGACTACCCAGGAAAAAGGTACCCTCCTTCTGTAAGACTTTGCAGGGGAACTTTGCCTGTTAAAGCCTGATAATATTGAAAAAAACAATTTTAAAAAATTCATTTTAAATGCATTTCCAAAATAGCCCAAAATAGCCCAAGAGCTATGGGTAGGATTGATTTACACGTACAATCGTCTGACAGCTGTGAATGTATTTGTTTCATCTACGGGGCTGAAATGCTGGATGTGAGGAGAGCTGTACCAGCACTGCTGGTGACACGGGGAGGAGAGCGGGCTCCTTCTCAGCATCCGAGAAGCAGCAGCTGGCGGTTTCAGAAGGGACAGCAGGCAGAAGAGTTGCAGAGAGTAGCTGTCCACGTGCGGCCATGAGCTCTGCCTTGCCCTCACTTCCGAGCCACGCCATGCAAGATATCTCCCCAACCTGCCCGGTTGTTGCGTACTCGACCTCCCAACTTTATTTTACATGAAAGCAGCACTGAGAGACACTAGAGGTCTCGATCAATAGAAGTACAAAAATAAACGCAATCAATGAAATTCCAACAGGTAGATTTGAAACACAATCCCAGAGGTGCTCCACACCACTCAGGAGGGCTGCAGCTTAGCATTACCTTCTGCTCAGTCTTCTGAAGTCAAAAACACTTCTTTTTTTTTTCCATATGTTTATCCTGGGCTATACTACAAATAGAAGGGAAATTGTATCTATATTCTCTTGACTCAATTCTTCATCTTCCAATAACTGGCAATAGGTAATTTTGTCACTGTTTATTGTATGTTTGTTCTGCACCATTACGTCCTCTGTTCCTTACAAAGCCTGCACTGACGATCTTTAATCATCAGGAAAGGTTTACATAAAGGCAGCGAAGACGTATTTTTAGTTGTTTGTGATACATCCCTAGGCAGGACCCTAATTATTAACAGTAACACACCATCAAGAAGTCAGCATACAACACTTATCAAGAAGCTGTGTATACTTTGCAGGGAGTGGAGGAAAGATTATGCATGTGCAAAATAGGTAGTGGTCATCGCTGTATGCCCGACAGTAGTTTACGCTGAATTTTCCCAGTTGCTCCTGGTGGTCTGTCAGGTGTCAGACAGTGCCACAGGAGGGGGTCGCAACTGTAATTCCATGGCGAGAACAAAGCTCTCGGAAATGTGTAGCCAAGAAATGTGAAAACAACAAAAATGACAAAGTGGTTGCTAAGAAAAACATCGCAGTATTATTCAGAGTAATTCATGCAGATCACTTGATTTTGACAGCAACTGAAAAGGTTTTTTAAGATTCACCCACAACTGAAGTTAATATCTTACCAATAATAGATTAACTCTTTTATCAACTCAGGAAACAATTAAAGATTTGGTTGAAAGATAACATGTTTCTCTCTAGGGCCTCTGATGCCTCAAACCCTGTAAATATCAAAGAGTTTCCAACAGTTGTTCATTACTGTAACAGTTAGAGGGAGACTCCAAGGTCTAATAATATTCCTAATATAGCTTCTCTGAACATAAGCAAATTATACTAAAAAAAATCAAACAGTTTAACCTTTGAAAGCATACCGTCATTTACTGCTCATAATGATAGAGATCATTTTGAAAGACACCACTGTCAACTAACGAATGAAAATGAACACACTCTTCCAGCTAATTGCACTCACAGCACAATACAGCAACGCGTACTAGAGACAAGTCAGTTCTTGAAGGCTGTGAAATAAGAAGTTTTCAATGTTTTTTACTCATCTCATATAGCTAATTCAGATCTGGAGGAGATGCTTCGTTTATCAGCTGTGGCTACATGACAAGGCTGTGGCATGGACCCTCAACATACTTTACAGCTTAGATTTCTTCAAATGCAGGTTATAAAAACAGTTGCTTTCTGCCTGTTAGTAATTACTGTCAACCATCAGGTGACAGTTCAGTAGTTGTCACTTAAATATATTAAGGCTGACACTCAGGTTCAGAACATCCCTTTCTGTAGCTCTGAATGATTTCACCATCTGCAGTTCAACCAGAAAAGAGTCTGGGGCTCTCTCCTCTTGCCCCCTACCCGCTCTTCTGCTCGAGAAATCAAATCTTCCTTGGACATCACTAGGTGTCACTACTGGGTGCAGACAAAACAAAAACTGCTCAGGAGCTCGGCTAATTCCTGAACTGATTATCCCACCAGGAGGAAGAAATGCACTTTCCCAAAGAACTACGGAATTCAAAACTTAATGATGAATCTTTCAGGCATGAATTTTACATGCCATGGCAAGTGTGACTGACGTGTTACACCATCACACATGGTGTAACATCACTGATTGTCATCTGAGACAGGTTTGGGCCTGGGACCACACACACAGGTTTGAGCGTGACTGTCCTCTGCTCACCTCTCCCTCTCTGGAGAGACACAGAGGCAGAAATGTCACATGAAACAAGAGCAATGTTGTATGAAAGAAGAAACAGTCTTGAAACATGCCCTGGGGAGATATCAGCTTGGGGTTGGGCTGGACTGCAAAGAGGGTAAGGACTGCTGCTGCTCCAGGACTGGCTGCTCTCAGACACAGAATGGGATTTGCAGCAAAGGAACAGACGGAGAAGAAGTGAAAACCTTTATTATAAGACATCCATATGCATTGCAGTTTTACCCGTGCTGTTGTCCTATTTAATATGTGTAGTCATACCAGCTCAGCTTTTCCACTTAGAAGCCACCAGGCAGCTAGTAATAAAAGCATGTAATTAAGGTAGTTGTGTTGGTTTAGTCTTTTGTTAAGGTTAAAGACCAAAGTGAGTCATTCACAATGTCTTGTGGTTCCCTTCCGCTGGAGAATGGTTCCCGGTCACACACGTGGCACCGCTGTCCCCAAGGCCCTACACACAACAAACGTGGCAAGTCCCACCACGAGGACATGCCGAACCACAGGACACATCTCCTGCTCCAGGCTTTGCTCCGTAGCCAGTGACCACATCGTGCTATGTTAGCTGAGATTTGCTACGTGGCTCTGACCTGGAGGACCAATAAAGTAAGTGGTTGACATTCAGCCAGCACTCGGCTTTCCCAGGGCCACGCTCCCAGACCTTGCTCAATCTGCACGCTGTGCGGGCTGCAAGCTGGCTTTTCCAGTCTTTCTGCTTTATCTGCCACAGGCTCCCAAAGAGCTGCAAAACAACAGCTAGAAAATTTCCTCTACCTGTACTTTAAAACTTGCCTTTTATTTTGTGTACTACTTGGGCTTAGAACTGGAGGTCGGTATTGTTGCAAATGTCTTATTCCAACTTAACTACCATTTATACAAGCTTTGCAATGGAAGCCCCAAGTAGGAAACCTCAGCACGCTTCCACGTTGATACAGCAAAGTCCATTAACCGTAGCAATGCCACAATGCAAAGGCCACAATGCGCTGCCTTTGTGTCACCAACCCCCAAAATCAGCAAAATACATCTTACACAAAGGAGGGAATACTGCCAAACCATGAAGAACCTGCTCTTCCCATGGCTGGCAGCATGCACACCCATAGCTTTGCTCTCACAGAGCTTCTAACCTGGGGAAATAACGGAGACTATGCATCCCCCTGCCCTCTGTCTTGGGTGGGAAGGAAGGGGACACGGGCATCCTCTAATGAAGAGAGACACAAAAATGACAGTCAGTGATTACAGAAAACGCCTCTCACCGTACGTAGTTTGCATGCACAAAGAAAAAAACCCAGGCCGTTCCAAATGGCCACACACGTAATTTTTGATGCAAAATGAGCTGAACCATTCTAAGGCACTTTTTCTGGCAAAATTTTAAAGACTTTTCAATAAATTTGCCCAGAACAACCATGTAGCCTCAGCTTTAAACTGTTTCTATGTAATATCTCTGTGCAAATAGATACTAATAATATAGTATACCTCATTTGCAAATACAAAACACCAAAATCTTTGCCATGTATTGAAGCTGAGTGAAGAACAATCAGTTTATTCTTGATATCTCAATGCAACCAACAAAAAGCCAACAGGTACTTAGTACCAACTTCACTTAACTGTAATCTCTGTGTACCATCTGGAACCGTCATCCATTGCATTTTCACTTCATTTCTATTTTGGCCCCTTCAGGGTGCACACAAGCGAATATTTCCACAGAGGAAGCACCTTAACACAGCAATGACAGCAATGGTTATAGGGTGACCTTCATACCCACACTACCACTGCTGGCATCCAGCACGAGCACAGGTTAATGGCTTGCAGAGCACCAGGAACGGTTCATGACTATTTATACTTCTCAACCCCATTGTAGCAAAAGCTTTTAAGTAATTAGTTTTCCCTGATTAACAGATGCACTGCCTGGGGAAGGGCACACAGGTCCCCCTAAGACCCATCCTGGATTACAGGGCAGCAGTGTATGGTCTTGGAGTGGAAAGCTCAGAAGTGCCAAGCTGGGCTGATGAGGAGGGCAACACAACCGCAACGTTTATACAAATGCATTATTCCCAAGTCAGAACTGCAGGTGTTATTTTGGCAAGATCAGAGACCGTAACAGCAATAAAAATATTCAAAGGACATTACCACAAACCCCATGTATTTCAATGAGAAAGATGCACAATATTTATCAACATCACTTTCATGGAGACCCAAGTGGACTTTATGAGACATCGGGTGTCACAGGGATTTTTTGCTAAAGTTGCACCCTATCCTAAAAGGAGCAAAGTTTATATACCTCATGTACCAGAAAGTAACCTACAAACACAGTCAACAGGGTGAGTAGTGCTATTCCACTGCAAGCTCATCTCTAATAAAATATGTGGGGTTTGTACCTTCTTACTGACACATCTAATACATTATTCCATTTTTCTCTTTTATACTTTTAGAAGAAAAACAGACATTTCGTAAAGTCTAATTTAATATTATCACTAATGCATTCAAACACATCAGTAAAAACTGTGTTGCTAAAATTACATTGCGGAAAAAAACAGGTAAAACAGACACTGTTATCTCCTTGAAAAATATGGGCCTTATGCTATAGCACCTACTGATGTGAGTCTGTTGAAACCAACAGGACTACTTACTTACTTACAAGAATAAGGATTACTCCCGTGATTAAGGAGTGCAGGATTACATCCATTGTTTGCATATCTCCTGTTATTTACATATCTCTATTTTCACTTCTTGTTTTTTTTTCTTAAAACACAGGGCATTTAATTACTGTTAGTACTAGGTATCGTTATGCTTTACTTTCATCCCTTCAAAATTTGGCTGTCTTTTGGATGTCAAATAAAATGCTTTTATGATCAAAACAAAGAAAACAAAGTAGAAGCAGCAGAATCTGGACTATGTAATTAAAAACAAACAAACAAAAAGAGGGAGAGCCTGTTATCCACAATCAAAACGTATTCATGATTCCTTTCACATTCATGCTCCTATCCATGGCCTCTGCTCTTGGGAGCTGACTATTTATATCTATTTTTTAACTGTGTCAAGTAGTGAGTTACCTGAGAGTTCTCAGGCAATGCCAATAGTATTACTACTGGAAAATAACAAAAATCAGACAAACAATTGAACCAAATGTTATAGGTAGGTGTACTGATAATGAATAATAAAGAAAAAAATTTTGATGCTTTTCACCTTAAAGCATCACCTTAAAGAAGTGGCAAGACTAGCCTTAGTTCATCACTGCCATATGCTTTACTTACAAAATATATCTCCTTCCTATCCTTAGAAAAATTGTGTAAGTTACAAATGCTTTTCAACTATTTTATGATACAACAGACTAGTTAATGTATGGTAAGAACGTTATGCAGGTCTCAGTTCCTGTTCCCAACCCAATCAGAAATGTATTTAGCTGAATAAAGAGCAACAACACAAGTTACACTGACAACAGGGAACCAACATTTCTTACGAAAAGTAACACACGTTCTTTCAGATTCTCCAGTTTAACACTGAATTACATTCGTCTGAGTTTTGGTTGCAAGAAATCAGACCATAAATATATTCATAAATATATTTTGGTTTAGTAGTGTGTTACAGGGATTTGAAAATTTAAATAATACAAGTTAATTTAAGAAGGCTTGCTTGTAACTTTAGTGTCAGTTCTGTAGATACATATTTTCTAGAGTTAAAGATATTGCATGCCTTTTTAGGCTTCTTTAAGTCATTTTAAAAAGCAGAAAGAACGCACACTATTTTTAGAAAGACTGGTAAAACGCTGCACGTTATAGTTACCATAAACTGAGCAGAGCTCACAGCAGATTCAGAAAATGTCAAAAGTTGCACAAACTTACCGAAGCACCCTGTTTTCTTCCAAGAAGAGCAGTTTATGGTCAAGCACATTTGAGTTACAAAAGATTGCGTTTCCCGGGTCCATTTTGCATAAGGCTTAACCTGAAAACCCACCCGAGTGTGTCGGGCGCAGCGGAGGCAGGGAGGTTTTCCCTCTCCAGAAGGCATGTCGGTGCTCTCCGGAGACGTGCGATGGCCCGAGCGCGGCCGGGCCAGCCGCCACTTGTTGCAATGGTAACAGGAAAAGCCAGGATCTGCCTGCTCAGGCTGCAGGAGCATGAATAATTCATGCCTTCCACCTCCCCGCATTAGCATGCCGCTCAGGCAACGCCAATGAAGCAATTCATTTTGTCCTTTGTCTTCAGGAAAAGCTTGCTGGATTAATGAGGGTTATCTGTGGTGATAAAACCTGGGCCTGCTGATTTATTTAGTCTGATTGGTTAGAATTTGTGTCCCTAAACGCAGGTTTTACAGCCAGAATATAAATTCAGTTGTGCATCCCCAACCTTAGGCAGGCAGGTGTGGGTTGTTCGGCTGCAGCAACAATATCTGGCTACAGCACATGAATGTTTCATTTTCTTGACTTAAATATTGAAGCTGGGCTCTTTGTTTTTGAGTGCTTCTTGAGGAAAGTTAAGAGGAAATCTCCAAGTACGCTGCTCGCACGTGGTTTTGTGCATATTTCTGTAATGACCTCTTGGACTGCTAAATAGCTAACACCTGGCTTCCAAATTGTTTACATTGTAAGTACAAGATACGGGGGGGAAAAAAAAACCCTGCAATGAAAACCAGCAAATTTATAATTTACTTTTTTTAAAAAAAAAAAGTCATACATTGCAGTGTTATTTTTAAAATAGGGTTTTGAAGGTGATATTTTTTCCATGCGATATTTTAATTTTTATTAAAGTTTTTTAAATAATTAGCAGTAGCAGTATTCCTCAATGTTCACCATCTAGAAGTCTCCAATAACAATAAAATAATCATAATTCTGATTAATTGATCACAAAACTAATAATCAAACACAATGAAGGATTTTTTAAATCAATTACCTATGTAGTTATATAATGCATTATTGGGATGTATAAACACAGATTTTACCATTTTATCTGATACTGCCAAGAGCAGCACTGGAATATTGTATTAGTTCTGGTATCCATATTCTAAATAGGACATGGGCAAATAAGAGAGTGTAGAAAATAGCTTCAGAAATTATTTGAACTCGCTAAGGAAAAAGGTCTTAAAAATATGTGATTCAAGCTGGTTTGCGGTCAAAAAGGATATTGAGAGTTAACTTGACTATGGTGTACAAAGGGCTTTACAAGGAGAAAATACCTAGAATAGAAGTACTTCTGAGGTACATATTTCTAACGGAGAAGGTGATTACCTACTACAAAAGTCTACTGAGTACACTAGTGACCTCCACATTTCCTAGATACCTTTCTAGAAGACATGCTTTTGCCAAACAAATAACAAAAAGTTATAGGACTCAGAACAGGCATGAAGACTTAAAATGCAGAGAACGTTAGAACAAATTCCTTAAAATCTTCTTAGCATTGTATTGTGTTCACGTAGTTCATTGAAGTCTACAGGACATATCATCTTATCAGTTGAGTACAGTGATTTCGATAATCTTTAAATAAAAAAATTTTGCATTGATTTCAAGATTTCATCCAGAGAACCACCACACTGTAATGCAAATTAGGCTGAGGAATATTTCATGGCAGACTTCACAATGTTTGCTGCTGAGCCTTTCTTAGAACAACCCAGGTGGACACACTTTTCGTCCCACCATTTTCTCATCAATCCAATTAAGACAAGAAAGAAAAACAACTTGGAGCACAAGAATATGAAATCATTTGATTTTGCCTGAGATACTCTAAGTAAAGCTTGCTTCTGCCTCTGACATTCTTATTCTAGACTGGTTTAGACTGAGGAAAAACACAACTTTATTCAGTGTTTGATGTAGATGGGATTGAATGACTTTCAAGACTTTAATCACCATCTTAAAACTGCACCAGGGACAGAAATGTTTGTGATAATCGCTAGATTTTGGCACAAACTAGAACTTGCTGTTTCTTCCAGATTGCAGGTGCAGTAGGGTTTCAAGGTGGTGATTACAGAGATCACTGCTGAGGTCACCCCCTCCTATGGTGGACTTCTAACAATGGCCAAATAATCTATTTTCACCTAAAATAATGCTATTTCTTCACCTGCACTAAATGTTGAAATTGTCCTTTAGGGTATGTGCAACATTAAAGGAAAGGTTAGGCAGAAAAGGAGAAAGCCAGACAGATACTGGCCAACTCAGTCCTGGGAAACATTTCCCCGCAGGATGTACCGAGACCGAATTTGCTCTTAATTCTGTATAAATAATGATATCTCTGGCTGCAGCTGTGCAAGGAGATTATGCAGGTCGATATCAGCAGAACAGCTTCAGCAATGAAGTTGGCATGTCCTGCAACTTCTCTAGAGGTCTCCAGGTAGATGGTGAAGAGGAATGAGTGCAAGAGGCACAGAGAAGGAAAAGGGAATAGCTGTCTATTGGTGGTGCTTAGGGACATGGTTTAGTGGTGGACTTGGCAGCACTAAGTTAACGGTTAGACTTGAGGATCTTAAAGGTCTTTTTCAACCTAAACGATTCTATGATTCTATGATTCTATGCCATGAGAGTTTTGCCTGAAAAATTGATTGACACAGTTGTAGCTCAGACTACCTATTCAGCCAATGTCACATATGCAAGTCAGTGACAAATTATGGTTGACTGTGCTTGAAAGCTACAGAAATGTTGAGTAGCGTGAGCAGGAAGATGGGGTTCCTATCCATTGCCATCAAAATATCATCTTTTAGTGCTGTTGACAGTTTAATAGCTACTTCTGTACATTGGAGAGCATTGTGAAGTTCTGCCACTATATTATTAACCTAGGCTGGAACTTTCCTGCAAATGCAGAGCAAAAAACCACACAAATGGTGCTTCTGAAATAGTTTACGATTAAAGGTGTGCTGTTCACAACGTGAATAGTATCTCCCTAATTGCATTTCAGGAGGCCCCAATAACACTTTAACCCCCAATTGCGTTATCATATATTTTTTTAGATCAAATTGATTCCATTCCATTTTAAACATCCAGATGATGGTATTCAGTTTAAATCAAGCATTTTTAATTCCATTTGTTTCCTCTAGGCAGCTGAGATGGGATGCGGATATGGGGGAGCTACACAGCCTCCCGCTGACCTGTGAGATACAGCGTGTAATGCTCCAGTGGTGACTATCAGTCAGAGCTACATCCCTTTAGTAAATCTCCACTGCTCATAAAAAAATGCCTTTGTGCAAAGTTGCATCCATGTATGTAATTACTTGAAATCATTCCTAGAATATACTAAGTTGCATCATACCTTTGAAATGGTTTGCACGGCCCCAATCTGTTGCAGTTCAAAGAAGACGTATAATATCATACAGATTAAGCATATTGTGTAGCTAGGGAGGGACAGGGTGATCGTGTGACTGCGGAAAAGATTTGGGATTCAGGAGATTGGAGTGTGACTGTCTATTGATACCTTTAAATTAGCTATCACTAGTATCTGGTTTCTGTCAAGGTACTGCAGAAAATCAGTGAGATGCATCTAGCAGGTTAGTGAATCACTTCTCCGCTCTGCCCATGGGCTGACCCTTCCCTGTTGGCTGTCTTTCAGTGTGTCACCTCAGTTATTTGGCTTTTTTTTTGTTGTTCCTTGGCACCATTGGCAGGCCACGTTTTCCCTGCCAAAAGGCCTGTCTACGGCTGCCACCTACCCAAGGTGGCACCTATCCAAGGTGATCAAGCTGGCTTTGGGATGAGACACTGAATGGTGGCTCTCCTGGCACGTGGCACCAGGAGGGGCAATGCTCCAGGACGATCAAGGACAACACCATTAACCAGCCCTGGAGAGCCCTGGTAATGGGGTGGCAGACTTGCCAAAGCCAGGGTTATGCATTCTGCTGTGACATTATTCCCCATCTGTTTTTTTGAAGTACCAGAAAAACAAAGCATTACAAAAATGTCAAGCTGTGAAAAGAAAAGTCAAAAGCCAGAAAATTCAAAGTTAATGCTGATTCTTTAACTCCAGCCATTAAGTCAGAGGCATGCCTGACGTCTGGGCAGGAGCCTTGGCTGAACTCGTGCTGGTTTGTGTAACGGGCTGAGGCTTCGCACATCCGAGGGGGCACAGGTTCACACAGGAATACGGGAGGGGAACAGGGACGGGCTGAGTTAAGAGGCTGGTGTGGGGAAAAAGAGGGGCAATCAAGAGACAGCTTTCCTGAGAAATTAGGTAGGGGTAAGGAGGTGAGAGAAGAGATAAGCTCATCCCAGAGACTGGCAGAAAAAGAAAGATTAAGGACACTGACAAATGAGAAACCCAAGAGAGAAGACATGAGTTAAAAGGCGGCCAGGGAAAGAAAGAAGTTCAGACAGGAAAGATAGGGAATAATTGTGAAAAAAACCCCACAGAGAGCAAGAGGAGAGCGACTTGGATAGGGATCTGGTATCGATCTGGCACAAAGAAGGGAACTGGAGTGAAAATGAAAGGAGGACAATGATCTCTCAGAGGGGAAGAAATGTAATTAGGACTGTGAGAGACTGAAGAAGAAAAATAAAGAGGTAAAAAAAAGCTCACATTTGGTGAGGTGGACAGAAGAATCAGGGCATATTAGATTTGTTCCTCTTTGGTAACCGGGGTGGGACAGGATTCAAGTCTCCATTCCTCTCTCTGCCCAGGATGCTTCGCATATTCATCCTGCTAGCTGAGTCCTATCCTTAATTTCTGCTTATTATTTCAAAAATTCAAATTACACACAAGAAATAGAGACTAAAACAATCATCAAGGCTGCAAATGAAGCACCCCAAAGTAAGGAAATACTAAAAAAACTGAGGAGGGAAGGTTTTTGCAAACCCTGTGATACATATATATATATTGCTTTTCTGTTCGAGATCTTAAAGCATTTTGGCTCTTTGAAGATACACACAGCTGGATACTTACATTTAATTAAATAGTTTGTAAGATAACAACAAAAGCAGCTTCAACATAATTCACAATTAAAAGCAATCAAACCCAAAATTCAAAATTGCTCTTATTCAAATATCTACCATCAGTAATAGCCTATATAGTTTTCAATGAAATGGGAGTCATAAAACTACATTCCAGAGTTTACAGTTGTAATAAGTACAGATTTATGGGCAATAAAGAAGAATCTATGTGTACCTTCTTGTGCTTCTCATTTATTAGGCTAAAGCTGAGACATCCCCAAAAAAGTCTTTAATTAGTTTAAGCACTTAATTTAGCAAAACAAGCAGTTTAAACAAATACAAACTACTATTCTCCAGCCACCATATACATGAAATAACTATTATTTTTGCAAGATTAATAAAGTCACAGGTGATTTTATAACAACCTAATTAAAGCATAATTTAAACCTAAGAGCAAGGATGTTTTTGCATCAGCACTGAGTCAAGGGAAAGAAAATATTATCTGTTAATAAATAGCATAGTACTGTTTTTGTATAATTCCTCTACGTTTGTAATGTGTATGAAGACACTTTAGAAAGCAAGTTGTTTTGTATAAAGTGTATGAAGACACTTTAGAAAGCAAGTTGTTTTGCTTATAAACACATGCAATAAAAGTACTTGTGTAATTTTTCCCTTGAATAAACAAGAACATATTTTCCGTTCCATCATGTAATCCATGCATTAAGGAAGAACACTGCAATTTCAAAATAATTGAAATTAGAAAGTCAGGAAAAAATACTGATAAGTGGACTGAGGGGATAGTTTGCTGGCTCACATTTCAGATGCATTACATAAAGTGGCTAAATATTTGCATGGAGTGTAATTAACTTTTTTTTTTCCCCTGTAGTAGAACATGGCATTACAAAATACCGAGCATATTCAACTACACTAAAAATCGGTGGGAAGTGAAGAGACCCAGCATTTTTCTCAATCCAGGTCAGAGCCCTGTTGGCTGCAATCCATATAGGATCTCTCGCAAGCCCCCTTCGTCACAGGCGGACTCAGGCAGTGGTTTTGAAGAGAGGAACGTGGGCTCAGAATTCCTATTAGTGGACCCAGCTGGGGGGCCTAAATTCCCACAGCCTTTTGTAGCCATCTCAAGAGATGATGAAGTTTCTTTAACTTATCAATAGACAATCCAAAAATCGGATTGATGGTAAAAGAAGAAGGAAGTGGCAGTGCAATTTTGCAAAATCACCAAGAAAATGTGGATAGCAAATGACTCCCTGGTAAACATTCATACAGCAACAGAGAGCTGAACTGTGCATTATTTGTTTTCAGCAGTTCTGTAGCAATTGTTCCCGCAATGGTTTCTTCCCATCATTATTCATCAAGTTACTTCTCTAAACTTCATTTAGATATCATTGTGTGAATACCATTATTTTAAGAATACACATAATAATTGGTAACTTCAAAAACCTTTTGCATGGATTTTAAAAATTCTAAACATTGGTGAAGTAATTTAATGCAGGTAAGAGTTACTATCCCAAAGGTCTGCTACAATGCAGGTGAAATCTTGGCTCTTTCAGAGGCAATAGCAGATCTACCCATGCCTTTATAGGTCACCAGCCTATACCAGAAGCCTTACTTGCCCCATCATTTTAATGCCATCCACTTGTTAGTGGATCTACTACTTAGGTATGAGGGATATCTTTCTGTTACAGACCTCCACAATGCCCATCCCTATGGGCCCTCATTCTTTGTTTAATACTTATTGAATAAATCATCAACCACCACCACCTCAGCTAAAGAACAAGACTTCAGAGCTGGTGGTAGATAAGAGGCAAGAGAAGTTGCAGTTGCCTTCAGCTGCAGAAGTAGGATCTCAAAATCAGCAGCACGGGAGAGATACACACCCAATGCCTCATCTGATGTCCACCACCAGAGACCCTGATGGCCAAGGAAGAGCCAGTGGAACTGCTGGAGTGGGACATGGGATGGTGTCTCATATTAAACTTACTGTGTTAAAGGACAACATCATATTCACAGATACAAGAGAGAAACAAGAAGCTTTGTTTACAAGTGTCCTTAAAACTTGGAGTGAAAAATCCCTTCCTTTTTGTTATTAAAAAATAATGCCACCTAAAGTCTTCATTGTACTACTTTGTTATTGCAGCAGGGACTGTTATAAAGAACTGCCCGTATTGCGCAGCCTGGACCATAGCAATCAGCTGCACAGAGCAACTCTTCTGTACAACAGATACAGCCTACCGCTTAACGATTCGCTTCATGGGCAATTTGTACAAAGAGGAAGCATTTGCTTTTTTGACTCATTTTAGTTTCTCACAATAAATAGAAAAATAAATGGACGTGCCAAGTATCTAAACTGAGAAAGCGCCTGTAATGGCTTCTAGTTCCTCAAATATTTATCACCCAAACATTTTTAAAATTTAAACATAAGCTATTTAATTGCTAATAAACTATTTTATATTAATTGGCTTCAAGTAGTAAAATGGAAATATATTTGGTAACTGGCTGTACTGTTCATGGGTCCTGATTAGCAGTACTACTGGACTTAGATTATCTCTTCATCGTTGTATCACCAACAGAAGACTATTACAGTTTTAAAGAATCCTAAACACTTAAGTAAGAATAAAAAGAAGGAGATGAAGTTATGATCTCTTACATAGATGCAACCATTTAATAAATATTGCCTTTGCTTCCCAGAAGCAGTATTATCCAAGGTTATGGAGAGACAAGTCCTACCATTAGTTCACATAATTTGATGTAAGCTCCACTGGAGTTTGAGTCAAATTCTCTGCTTTTTCCTGCACAACATTTCTAAGGTCTTTCTTAGACAACAAATGTAAGAGTTTTGCTATTTAACTACACATTGTAAAATGTTCGTATTGGTCTTGATTAACCTCTGTCTTGGACTATTAGAAATACC
Organism: Fulmarus glacialis; assembly: GCF_000690835.1. Taxonomy (NCBI): domain Eukaryota; kingdom Metazoa; phylum Chordata; class Aves; order Procellariiformes; family Procellariidae; genus Fulmarus; species Fulmarus glacialis. Next base: position 88,775 of record NW_009217457.1, read on the forward strand.
TCTCTGACCCCGACAAATCCCAAACCACCTCTCTTACAGCCATCCTTCTTCGCAGATAATTTTCCTGGCTCATTGCTTCAGCCAAACGACTCCTCCGTTCGCAGCCCTCCGCTGGCTGCTCTTCCCTCGTGCTTCAAACACAAACCGTTGCAGAGAGGTTGGTCCCTGCCGCCGCTCCGATACTAACACAGGCTGGGCTGCTGCTCTGTCATACCTCTCAGTTTTGAATTGCGTTTCATGCCAGTCTTAATGGACTGAAAGAATTCCCCTCTCAAAATCTAAAAGGAGACCTGATTTTCCTCTTTCAAACCCTTCCTTAAAGGTCACGTCTGCTGCGACTCCTGCCCCGAAAAAACACCAAACACCTTGATAATGGTCAAGGAACTAATGTCCCAGGACAGTGCTTGTGATCCTCATGGTAGCCTTGTATTTCTCTCTCTATTTTTGTGAGAGCCGGCCGTATTTTCCCAGCTTTTATTCCGACAGTAAATTCTCTGGCACCATCACCACATTTCGGTTTCTGTTAAGCGCCTGTCCCAATGAGCCGAGATGCCTGGCTGGTACTGCAGTACAGATGGGACCGTGATTCTTGGTTTGGCAGCCACCTCAACAGAAATAGATCATTTCAGACCAGATCGAGTTAATGCTTTCCCTTTCATATTTTCACAGGTTCGTTCAGGGCTCGCAAGAGGTCAGCAGAAAAAAAAGTGGCACATGTGAATCAGGAGCAAGCCTTTACAATATCTATAAGATTCCTCAGTTGACGTTTAGCAAATTGTCCTCTCCATGCAGTTCACAGGATCCCAGGATAATCCCAGTGGGAAGGGACCTGGCAGGGCCAGCTCCGGGGTCAGACCCGGCTGCTCGGGGCTCTCCCCCAGCGGGTCTTGAAACCTCCGAGGATGGGGACGGCACAGCCTCCCCGGGGACCAGTCCCGCTGCTCCTCTGCCCTCGATCCCGGTAAATCCGCAGATCTGGGGGGTTTGCTCGGGAACACGCAGATTCGCAGCCCGAGAGGCTGCACTGATTTCTAACAGAAATCTACACCACAGACAGAAGAGGAAGAAAATCCTGTTTGCCCACTACAACTTCAGAATTGCTTAGACGATAGAACAGCACTAGATCACAATTTTAATATTACCTGTTCAGTTCTCTCATTATAGTTTAAAACCAGAAATTATTATTTTTTTCAAATAAGATTATGAAAACATACATGCTACCACGAAGCATCAGAGCAAGCCCGGGGTTGTATCCTGCACTTCATCTACTGATCACCATTTCCTACTGCTGTACCTTTTCTTTGGGTCTGTTTTAGTCAGAAGCTCTTCAAAACCGTCCTGGATGAAACCTTGGCCTCGCTGGAGCAGATGGAAAATCTCCCATCGGCTGCTACGAGGTACAAATCCTGTATCATCTTTGCTTTGCCATGTAAATTGCTAAGGCTCCCCAAGGTGCACAGGGTTTGATTACTTTGTCATCTGCAGCAACTGGGTCTCATATAAAAAGAATTTTACAGGCACAGTAACCTGCTCGACCTGAAACAATGAGCGACAAGAAGTAATTTCATTGTGCAGTGTATGGGGTTTCACATTTTCCCTTTGGCCATAGCTCCGTCTCCCAATTCAAGTAAATTAATTCCCAGACACAACCTTACAAAGGGCTTTCTTCTCTTCTCGGTGTCTTGTTGCCAGATTTTCTAAGAAATTCATAACCTTCGTAAATAATTCAAAAGGGAAGAGCGAACCAGGAGATGACAAAAGTTTATCTGACTGCAACTGTTGCTAGAAAGGGTGTCGTTTCTGAAGAGGTCACATTAATGGCAGGCCTCTAGTAAATTAAAACTTAAACAGGTCAATGAGGTTGACGGCTACGATTATGCACTGGAACTCGGGAAAACACAACAGTGATTAAGGATAACGCAAAAGCTGTTCCCATCTCTAAGTTGTAGGTGACTGCATTTCAATTTTTTTCTTAGGATACAAATAAAGCGTGTAAAAATATCTTCTGCAGAAATTAAAGGCAGAGGGATCTGTTAGATTAAGAAACTATGCATCGATTCCATCTTAAAATTTTGCTGCACTTAAAAAAAAAGATTCAGTGGCAGGCAAGGAAGGAATCCATATTTCACAGAAGATGATCCACAGACTGTCCACTCAGTTCAATATTGGGAAGATGCTTTTGGTCTAGAGGTCTGCTGGCTCATCCTCATAGCTATATACATTTTAAACGTACATTTTCTTTCGGACAGCGTTCAAGCCAGATTGTCACATGAAAGGCTGATGGACCTTTCAAGAGTGAAATATACATTAGAGGGCTAACGTGTGAGATAAATATATATATATATATTTGACATACAAGTTCTGAAAACTTCAGGTTAATTAAATATTTTAAGTTAATTTCATACCAACAAAATATCTTCCAGTCTTGGAAAAAGACAGCTGCAAACGTCTCTCTGCAGGATGCAAGCCTGCTGTGTATGCACACAGAGAGTTGGAAAGCTAAAGGGTGATCAGATCTGTGGCACAGTGGAACATCCTCCATTGAAACATGAAAGTAAATGTATGAATGTAAAAAAAAAAAAAAAAAATTCCTTATTGCTCTTTAAAACTTCATATCAATTTCTTATAGGAACTGTACACATTTTACCATTGTCTGCTCTTGTAACAGTTATTTAATTAAGTGCTTCTCCTTAATGCACTGTTTCAGTTGCTGTCGGTATTGAGCAGGTCCTTCCAAAAGAAGCAATCATAAACTGCTAGATGGGTTTACTCAGCTGTGGCACTTCTAAGCTGATTTAAGCAGTCTGTCAAAATTGAGTGAAATTAATTAATTCACTGGAGAGCTTTGCCTTCTCCAAACTTAAGTAAAAAGTGATGCAAACTAGTGGTAATCAGATCCACCTTTTTCCAGGCACAGCGATCTACATTATTTTAATAACGCTGAAACATGTACTCTTTCTAATACAAAGGGGCAGATCGCTGAAGACAGGATACCCCTCTACTGCAAAAATCCGGAGAAGGACGACCTTATTCCTATCGGACCGGAACAAATTTCCTCCTCAGTGGCGGCTTCTGCATTTCAGGTGCTCGGCCACACCATGCAGACTCTGCTTAACAGCCCGAACTGTTGCAGGACTGTGAAGAGCATTGCAAGTAAAGAATAAAAGACAATAGTAGCTGGATTATGTCCACGTCCAACTGTCGGAGATGCTGAAGCGGACAATTGCCTTCTGGTTCTTACTAAAGCTTTTTCAGGTTTTAAGTGCTTCCCTGATAGCTTGGTACACAATTATAGTGGATTAGAGAAAGTGGTAATAGGGTGTTTTTTCTCTAATGTTCTCTCAATTGTTAATATTAATTAAAGGACTTTTTCCTCTTCATTATACAATAAACATGAACCAATTCTTAAAAATGAGCATTTTAGCTCACTAGCTACTTAGTGCTGCTTTTTTTTTTTTTTAAAAAAAAAAAAAAAAAAGAATCATGCCGAATACCAGGAGGCCTGTGAGAATAGGAGACAACCCCAGCAGAAACCATGGCAGGACCATGGCACACATTACAACTAAGTGAGGATGACCTCATCGTTGACCTCATCACATCCAGAACTGGCTGCAACGCCTATCTCCTCAGGTTGGTTTTCCCTTAATACAATTGTCAAGCTCTTACACAAAAAGACAGCACAAAACCTACAAAGTAATCGAGCCCTTTCAGCCAGAAACCGGGAAGAAGGGAGATACAGAGTTATTGGGCTTTCTGAATACCTGAGGAGGTGTTCAATATCTCTGATAAAGCACAGATTCCCGTGAGGAGTGGTCCTATGGCCGTGTCAGAAGGGGTTTGGCTGTGAGAGACGAGCAGCAGCCGTTCTCTTTGCAGCCTTGCCGCATCTCACCGCAATCGCAAACCTTCAGCTTCTTGTGTTATTTTAAACATACCCTTGATGTGAATTATGCACATTTGCCATAGAGTGGATTGCTTTGGCGGATGGTTTCGTAGGTGACTTTGCAACCTTTTACTGCAAAGCAAACACTGGGCTGACATTTATTACACACTCAGCCATGATTAGCAAGAGGGATTTTCCACCTTGCTTAGGGAAGACCCCACAATACGAGCTAGCTTTCAGAAGACATTTCTTTTTGGCTACTCAGACTAATAGCATAGAAGTAAACTAATGAAAGAAGTAATAAAAAAGCCCGTATTATTATTATTATTATTAGGAGCATACTTGTGACTTGGAGGTTCAATGATAGCCAGGCCAGGTAGCAAATCACAGAGATTATTCTTGTAGGTTGGATCAACTCTAGTTTAACTCACCAGCTGAAAAAACCACCCTATCTTTTAGAAAAATAATTCACACAATAAGTTCTCTCAGTAATGGAGGTAGCTGGATTAATGCACGAACAACAGCAGCAAACCACCACGCAAACCACCACCGCGTGCCAAGCACACACGGGTGCAAAGATTTCTGAGGTTGCTTTGGGATGTTTTGTACATAGTGGGGAAAAGAAAGAAAATAAAGTGGAGAAACGGCAAGAAAAGGCAGCAAGGAGGCATTACCCAGGGCCACAGAAGAGCTGGGGAGTTACCCAGCGATAAAGCTGAGAAAACATCGCTGGTACTGAACATTGAGTAGAGGGGGATCGCTGCGGTGAGCGAGGAAATGGTCTCCTACGGCTCGAGCCCTGCTGCGCCCAGGGGAACGGGAGCGTGAACGTGCCTTATAAACAAAGAGGGGCTCATCAGAGGACCACACGACTCTCTCATCACTTTCTCATCCTAATGGAAACAACCTGCAGGACATCACATATTGGCTCAGCGCTCTGAACAGAAGGGCTAACACGGTTATTAGACAGAGCCATACCTTGAACTCATCGAGCGCATTTTCTGTGATTGCTTCTCAGACAATAACTTTTTTGGTTTCCAATGCCCTAGGTAGGGAAGAAAAAAAATGAATGCTATCACAGATTAGAAAATAGCTGGGGTCATCATATATAGAGGTGAAAGAAAGGTAAAATAAACGATAAATGCACGAGAGGCAACAAAGGCTAAAATGGGAGGACAGAAGTACCAAAGTA